>NC_049990.1:1388968-1403538 GCF_000003815.2 Branchiostoma floridae
TTCATGTATAGGAAATAACCTGCCTGATATAGTATGGTATGGTATGATATGCTATGACAGCATGATAGTGGAGGTCCAGTAGGCAGTAACACACTTTTTGTAACATGACTTTTTAGACAACAATGTGACAGCCCCTGAGACAGTGAACAAGTAGGCCTTTATAGAAAAATGGTAGGGTGGAAAAAAAACATTCTTGAGATACGATCTTGGTGTTGGAGAGCGGCCTGCACTATTTCCATTTTCAGTTCAATTTCACCCATTTTGTCAGACACTTTTATACTTATTTGCGGTTTATTTTTTTTTTCAATTTAAATGGTAATTTGGGATTAATCAGTTATTTTTCATTGTTCTTACAATAAGAAGGCATAATTACTTTTTTGTCTGTGTAACTTGGTTTCAGTATTGAATACATTTTGATAATCCTTATGTTGCAAGTTTGATTAATTCATTTTTTGGACATTAAAAACTTGTTCGTCAACAGTCATGCCTGACAAGGCTGGAGGTACAAGAGTCGAGTCTGAATAAAGCAGCCGGCCGTAGCAAAAAAACTTTTGTCCTCCTATCCCCAAGAACCACCACATCAATGTATTTACCACATTCACCATATTTAAAGCAAGATTGTTTTTTCTTTCATATTACTGTATTAAAATATGCTATTCCAGGTGATCAACAATGATTCTTAGATTTTTTGCTTTTACTACCAATTTTTACAGTGGTGCTCCTAAATTTTTGCTGGTGCTCCTAAGTTTTTACAGTTAGGAGCGCAGTGCTCCTAGGCCAGAAAGTTAGTCTGGAGCCCTGACCTATAGCTTCTGTTTGGGACGTAAAATGGAGGTCCCATGTTCGAGAAGAGTAGCCACACCTCAAGCACTATAAAGAACCCACCACACTTATTGAAACTGAACGAGTAGGGGTTGTTCCTGGTCTGATTTGTTCATGACCATACAGTTCGGCCGCACTGGGGGCAACTTTTGTATTGAGGTTGAAGCTTAAGCTTAGTGCCCAACGGCAACCTCTAGACCCTTGCGATTAAGCCTGGATGTTGCTTTTTCTTCTCACCTTCAAACGACATGAAGTTTATTAGCGGTCATTGCACAGCGCAGGTGGCTTTGACATTGACTTTGACACATAACAAGGTTCACAGCTACTGTTTACCATTTTCTTTTGTTTTCTTTTACGAAAGACTCTGCATTATCTTAAAGTATCTCATCCCAAGTGTTTGCATTCTGTGCTGCATCCATGGGGGGTTGTTTGACGATGATAAATTTCTCACGTTCACTTCAGGACAAAGAAGACATTTGCCAAAGTTACTGTGGTTATAGGATATATACTAGAAGGAAAGTTCAAGTCGTTTGGTTTAAGGGAAAATTGACATTATTGATATGCGACCTAAAGGGTGGGTCACCGTGTATATTACATGGGGGGTTGTTTGACGATGATAAATCTCTCACGTTCGCTTGGGGACAAAAAAGAAATTTGCCAAAGTTACTGTGGTTATAGGATATATACTAGAAGGGAGGTTCAAGTTGTTTGGTTAGGGAAAATTGAGGTTATTGATACACGACCTAAAGGGTGGGTGTATATAACTGAAGCTGACGCACTTTGGCAGCGTTCATATGACCAAGCGATTCAACACAGACGTAGAAAAATTTTATTGATAAGGAGTAAGTCTTTTTACTTTATTTATTTTAGGCTTGTGGCTTCCTTGCTTTTTTTTCTAATCTTACTTAAAGTTGTTTGTTTTGCATGATATTGTAAAGTCCAGGCAGCCAAGCCTCTAGGAGTGGGAGCGACGGAGTGTGGTTCAGTCCAGCTAATGTTGGCTGTAGTACTGCACCAGATGTGTTACTTACAGTGTGTAGTACTTTTTTGTCAATGATTACGAATACTGTACTTTTATGTCCTTGATTAAGGTATTTTAGGTACAGGTGGGATTTGATTTGATTTAAAGGGTTGTAATCAACTGTATATGTAACGCTAGTTCACCTTTATCCGTCGGGTGATCTTTATTCGTTTTCCTAAAAAAAAACAGCACATTTAGCATTTAGGAGTAACCTTTAAACCTGTGGTTTGAAATTTGCAATATTTTCAAAATGTTACTATTTGAAACCACCGTCCGTCGACTTCATATCCCTAAATAAGTTTTTTTAATACAAACAACGGATATAGGTCACCCTTGGATAAAGGTGAACCAGTGTTAGTGTCCTTGACTTACTTCAAGGGTCATTTTTTCTACCTTTCAAAAACATTTGTCCAGGATTCTGTGTTTCCTCTCAATGACAATGTGTTCAATCTACAAAGAGCCCTAAAGTTCCTTTGAAGTTTAAATTTAACTTCACATCTAGCAAGACAAGACTGACTGAAGTGCTTGCAGTGTGCCATCTCCTTGGCAACAACAAAAGCAAAAGTCTTTAGGGACTCATTGTAATGTTTGGGTCACCTTGAAGACGGGACATCTGTTTGTAATACTGTCACTCCAAAGCTACTGAACCATACGTGACACCCCCGTTACTGCGTGGACCGTTCTGCATAAGCTGACATTTTGTTTGATGTGGCTGGATATGGATGACTTCATTTCTACAGGAGGGGTGACAGCCTACCTGTGACAGTGTGCATAGCCTGAGGCTGTTAGCCCTTATAGTTCAGCTTACTACGCAGTATAGTCCTGAAGCTTAAACCTCTTGATAGAAGAAACAGAGTGATTCAAAATCATGTTTTTTGCTTTGAATTATATTTACAAGAGAAATACTTTCTCCAGCTTTTGCTAAGAGTGGTGGAGACAGCTGACAGCATTTCGAACCAACTTGATAATAATTTGATTTATTGTCCTTTCCAAATATAAGGCTGTGAAGTAAAAATTTACAATTTAAGATACTTCCTTAAAAATCTTTTTACAGAAAATGTAGATGAAAGATCCTCTAAACTTGCATTTATTGATAAGTTGTTAAAGGGAGTGTTTTGAACATAAACTGTCTCTTCCCTACCCAAAAAACGTACCAGGTAGATACATGTAACTTGATAGGGTGATGCAATATGGCCTGATGACATCACACCGGGGTGTGGTCCCAGACATCACCATGGTGATATGACATCTGTGTCTAAGTGCGGGGATGGAGAACTGGTTTCAGCAGGATAAATCCAGTCTTGACCGGTCCTGGGTCAGGTGTTACAATAGAGCTGACAGGAAAGGCAGATGACTCAGGGGTTTAGAGTGTTGCAATTGGTATAAGGTCACATACTGTTGCTACGCATGTATATTCGCACAAAGTTGCGAAACGTCAGTTGGAACAAACAGTGAAACATACTGGTTGGTTGGTTGGTGAGGTCTACAAAGTACTACAACTGAAGTTGTGAACAAGATCAGAGATTTCTCTACACTTTGACTGCATTTTTTTATTGGTAAGGTTTTAACAAAGGTTTGTCTTCACTTTTTCTGTAGGAAAAGAGCATTTTGAGTAAGAATAAATTACTTATAGAGTCTGCCACTTTTTCCTCTGTAAAGCTGTTTGTACTATAGCTTATAAGGAACTTGAAGTTTTGATTGAGAGCAACTAGTACTTGTGCCACAGTTTTAAACAGAAAAAGGTTTTAAATTATCCTTTCAGTATAGATGATTTGACAGAAAAACTTTCTTGCCTAAAATTTTAACTTTTCCCTGGTTTGCTTTAAACATGACTCTCCTTTTAGACTTAAATCAAGGTACACAAAGTCTTTTAAAAAAGATTTAATTGACTTTAAAAAATTTGATTTACTTTTGGGGAAACCTTTTTTTCTTTAAAAAAAAATGTACCTTTATAGAAAATTGAATTCATTGCTTTAAGTTTAACTGTCTTAATCCTGAAATTGTTGGAAGCATCTTCCAGGGTTGCAGCAAGGAGCTTTTGGTTGTTGCCAGCCTGAAATCATTTTCTGTCCCCTCCATTTTTAATCCTATTCCTACTAGTAGGGGTCCAGGGCCGGGGGGTATGTCCTGCAAAAAAACTTTTGTGTTGGAGAAAAAGGAAAGAAGGAAGACAGTTTTATTCTATAACAGAGGACGGAAGGGGCAATTTTTTTTTCGACCCCAGCAGCAAAATTCTTAAGTCAAAGGACTTAAGGACGGATGCTGGCTACAACCCTAGTATCTACTGTATAAGCTTGAGAAGCAACGAGTCATATTGGTGTGGCCTAACTTCATTAGTATGCAAAGCCATTTCTGATGCCTAACATTCTATGTTTAGATGTGTCCGTGTAAAGTTGGTCAATCTGCGCATGTTCTAATGGGCTAAGGGGACTGAAATGTGGGTCACTATTCAATACTAATGGCTTTTATGGTCTTACTGCCGGACCCAGGTTTTAAATTTCACTAGAAGCTGTTACCGTACTTTGTGAATCATTGCGTACAGTAGGGGCCTCTTGGTGCTTGTTAAATACTGTAACCTCTTTCCTGCTATGCCTAATAACTGCTAATAGCTGTAACCCAATACAAATGGGGCACCAAACAGCTACCTTAGCAGCCTGAGGGTTGGGGGGGAAGTCGGGGATGGATCATTTGGTGTGTGAAGTGGGTTCACACAATGGGGAAGTGGGGGATCTTTCATTTGATTCATGAAGTGGGTTGAACCATTGGGGAAGTTGGGGATCTTTCATTTGATTCATGAAGTGGGTTGAACGATTGGGGAAGTGGGGGATCTTTCATTTGATTTGTTGAGTGGGTTTGACACATTGAACATTAATCATTATTTTAATTTCATGGGTCAGGGACCATTGCAGGGATTTAGATTTTGGGGTGATCCATTGAAGGGGCTGTTCCTTTGATATGCAGGGTGGGTCCATGGAAGGGGTTGTTCATTTGATATGCAGGGTGGGTCCATTGAAGGGGTTGTTCATTTGATATGCAGGGTGGGTCCATTGAACTTGAAGGGGTTGTAAATTTGATATGCAAGGTGGGTCCATTGAAGGGGTTGTTCATTTAGTATGCAAGTTGGGTCCATTGAAGGGGCTGTTCATTTTATCTGAGGGATGGGTCCATTGAAGGGACTAATCATTAATCTATAAGGTGGGTCAATTGAAGATTGACCATTTGACTTGTGATGGTGGTTACACTGAAGGGGTTGATCACTTGATTTGTTGGAAGTGGTGTGAGGAGACTCTAGCTAGTACTGCTAGTATTTTATCAGATTGCAGGGCTCGAAATACTGGGTGCATGTGCACCCAAAATTGGAACTGTGCACCCAATTATTTTCTACATGGGTGTACAGGGTGCACCTAAATATTTTTTTGACACATGCATGTAAAGATATCAAAGTACACTAGTATACCTCATATTCTTGACATCTAAGTGTTAGAAAGATATAAAAATGTTTGTCATGGTACTTGTTTAAGGATTTGATAGACTGTAACTAAGTTTTATTATTAGATTATTACTTAAATTTAAGTGGTGCACGCAAAATTTTTTTGGTGCACCCTATTTTATAAGCTGGGTTCACCAGTGCACCTAATCCCCAAAATGAATTTCGAGCCCTGGATCGTATGTAGAGGACTCCAGGAAGAATAGTTTGATGTACTCAACTAATGGAGATTCCTAATAAACAAACAAACTAGCAGATTTGTGCACCATTTACAATGTACAATCATGTACTACAGTAGACTTCCCCCTACCAGAGAATCAGATCCTATAAATAATAGTATAAAGCTAGTGCATCTTGCCGCATTCTTGTACCGGATACAACAATTTAATTTGTTGGTTCATGGTAGCAATTACAGTGTGATGTTCAGTTGTACTAGTACTTAGTCTGTCGCCCTGCAGCGTAGGGCTGTGTACCTAAACAAATTTCAGGTACAGGTACACGGCTTTAGGTACAGGTCCGGACCTGCAGTACCTACATACCTAACCTATAGTAGCTGTACCTAAAAAAGTTTAACCAAGTATATGTAAGTTAAACATGTAGCTAACTGTCTTTTCTAGTGATAAATTGTCATCTTTGTACTTGGAATTACATATTTGAGTCTCAAAACAATTTCTTCTGCAAATTTTCTTAAGTTTCAACTGCAAGATTATCACCATTGTCATTGTCGATTCAGGATTTACTTGTGCAGCAGTCTTAAAAAGTAGTGTTTAATAGTGATTTAGTTTGTTTACGCACAGATACAGGTACACAGGTGTTTAGGTCCGGACCTGTACCTAAACAATTTTTTTGGTACGATACAGGTACTGGTATTTAGGTACACAGCCCTACTGCAGCGTATAATAATAAACTGATGGGGTGTATTCAAGGTTGTAGATTACCTTCTCCATAATGGCCCACATTGGAACGCCAGCCTCGTTTGTTAGATAACTGATCTAGCATGTAATGATTGGGCGCCCCAGTATGTAAGCCGTAACCTTGGCGAACATCCAAAATTTAGCCTATTATGTTATTGATTGAAGGTCATATCAGCCGAGGTCACAGAATCCCGGCATGGAGCCATAACGAAATCTATGCTGCACAATCACATGACTGTCGGAAATGTACTGCAGAATGAGAATATACCATTGGCTCCCCCATAGACTTGAAATGGGCAGGTTGTCTTGTACCAGTTGTGTAAGTCATGGCTTATTTATCAGTCTAGTGCTGCCATATGCATGTTCATTGTCAGTGAGTCACTGCTGCACAAGGTGAGTGCCAGCATGCATGTATATATACTGCTGTTGTAATTTGTAAGCGGCATTTGGAATTCTTTGACATTATCTTTATATATTAGAAATTTTCAGTGGTTCCTTGGACAGAAACTGGACAAGGACACAGGAAATTTTACTGTTATCCATAGAATACTAGTAGATATCCATTATTATTATCAAGTACCACATTCTCTAATTGTTAATAGTCCGCGCATGCTAAAGGAGGTTACAACATTACTAGTAGCCCAATCAGTCAGTATCTGCGCAGCTGTTGTATGTGTTGATGGCCTTCTGAATGGCTTCATAGAAATCATCATTCAGCTCTTAAGCTAAGTGTTCCTTGGACTTAAAATGGACAAGGACACGTGCGATTTTACCGTGCATACATCACTGTCACTAGCCTCATTGCTATTCAGTGCTGAATAGGGTTACAGCATAGCTCGATATATCTGTGCAGCTGTTGTAGAATGATGTCCTTCGAATTCAGAATGAAATCTTCAGTTCCTTGGACTCAAGATGGACAAGGGCACGTGAGATTTACTACTGTATGTATGTATATATATATCAATGTTTGGTAGCCTTATCGTCATGTTATTCAGCACTGAATGAGGCTACAGCATAGTTCATATCTGTGCAGCTGTTGTATATGTAGATGTCCTTCGAATTCAGAATGAAATCTTCACTCAGCTCTTGTTCCTTGGACCTAAAATGGACAAGGGCACGTGAGTGTATATATTCAGGTGGCCTCATTGCTTAGTCAGACAGTGTAGCAACATGGATGGTAAGTGTTATGTAAGGTACCAAGGCTCCGTCTCAGCTCAATACTTAGAGTGCATGGTTAGTGTGTTTGTGATGCATAACACAACATGTACCTGCGGTAAACCACATCATGAGTTATGGTGCAATTTTTTGTACCAGGATATTGTACTGAACCATATTATATAAGCTCCATATCCGGACGTATTTATTTCATCAAGTCAACCTGGAAATGGCCGCTAGTCTTTTTGAATTCTGTATATGGTGCTTCAGTTCAGTGTTCATATTTGTTATTATAATGATGTCCAGTTGAATCTCTCTCTTGACTCTTTTGATGTTGTTACTTACATTTATTTTTATCAGAGTAAAGAACTTCAAATAACTGCTAACTAATTTTGAGGCTCATCCTTACATGTAATTGTTTGAAGAGGTTCAAACTGCAAGTGCAACTGATATTCATGTAATTTTGAAGCCATGAGCCTTAAATGTTCTTCTTTTCTTTCCAGATTTCTTGACTGTTGGACCAGAGACCGGAAGATGTGTTTCAGCACCTGCCTGACAGACCAGACGTCCTCAGTTCCCTGGACGGACAGGAAAAAGTACAACACTCGCCACAAGCTGAGCTGAACACTCACAGTCTCACGCCATCCCGTTTAGAGGTTTCTACTCTTCCGTTCTTGCAATAATCTCTTCGTCGTTGCCATGACGAAATCGTACAGTTTGAAGGTCGCGAACGCTCGCTTGGGCGGATTCCCGCGGCTCCTACTTCGCTGGAAGGCCAGCATCTACAAACTCTTGTACAAAGAGATGGCGATTTTCGTCGGCTTGTACGTCTCCCTCAGCATTACGTACCGCTTCGCCCTGAACCCTCCGCAGAAGCGGACGTTCGAGAAGATCGCGATGTACTGCCATCAGTACTCGGACCTGATTCCGGTATCGTTCCTCCTGGGGTTCTACGTGTCAATCATCTACGCGCGCTGGTGGAACCAGTATCTGTCGCTGCCCTGGCCCGACAGGCTGGCGTCCATGATTGGCTGCGTGGTGCACGGGCCGGACGAGCGTGGGCGGCTAATCCGGCGGACCATGGTGCGGTACCTGAACCTGAGCGCTGTCATGGTGATGAGGGGCGTGTCCACGCTCGTGTACAAGCGGTTCCCAACCATGACCCACATCATGGATGCAGGTAAGTTTTTCGCAATTGCAAATGCAAGTAAAACTAAAAGCATTTACCAAACCATTCTTTATGAATATCATGAAAAATAGAAATACCATGTCCCATTTTTGCTTCTACCAACTTTTTGAGTATCAAAATGGATTTTTACACAAATAATGAAATTAAAAAGGAATCGTGCTAATAATTTGCTACTAGTAATGCTTCAGTACTCTTGAGGTACAAATGAACTGATCCTCTAATTTTCTTTTGGTTTTCATCTTCAGATTCTGGGAAGATTTTGACCTCTGTTTTAAAACCAATTTGAAGAAATGGATTGATTTCTTTTGCGTTTATTCAATGAAAATTCAATTCAGCTGCAGCTTTCAGGCCACTTCTCATTGAGGTCACAAGAAAAGAGGTTACGGTTAGACAAATATATCAAGGCCAGACAACAAAGAACAAAAACGTATTACATGATTGCAGTGGTAAAGTAATGTAGATATATGCACCTCCTACTAGTAATCAAATGGTCTTATTGAAACTTATGTGAAGGGTTCATGACGATAGCAGAGTGGAAGGAATACAAGTCGCTGGAGTCGCACCACAGCAAGTTCTGGGTGCCGATCAACTGGTTCTGTAACCTAGCAACGGTTCTGTAACCTAGCAATGGTTCTGTAACCTAGCAACGGTTCTGTAACCTAACTACTGTGTGTAAACTTGTCCCCAGGGTTCATGACGATAGCAGAGTGGAAGGAGTATGAATCGTTAGAGTCTCACCACAGCAAGTTCTGGGTGCCGATCAACTGGTTCTGTAACCTAGCCAGCGAGGCAAGGCAGGAGGGTCGTATCCGTGACGACTTCGCCTTCAAGGGGCTCATGGAGGTTTGTAGACGTCTTACGCACTTCCATGTCACCTTCAGTAGTTAGAATTTCTTAAACTTGTGAGAAGATAACTAATCTTTATGAGTATGTTTTGACAGCAGAAAAAAAAAATGATTCGACAAGGCCTAGGAAAACAAATTAAGTTGACCAACCCTAGCAAAACCTGCTGACAATTTTTGGGCTGTTTTTATAGTTGCAAGAGACATAAAATTTTTTCATTTGATATCTGATGAAATATAATGTTGCAGTTGTTTTTCAAAGGTTGTTTAACATTCTCTCCTCATATCTGTTGCAACAGGCACGCCAAGCCATTTAACTAGCTGATCAGATCTGCTGGAATCTAAAAGAAAAGAGAACTATCACCACAAATGATTTTAGGATCCCAATTAGAAACATGCACTATAATTTTCCTGGGCCTTGAATCGAATCTAGGAATAAGAAACTGCCAAGATTTACAGCACCTGTAATAGACGGCTTTTTTTGCAGCAGTCTACTAGTAGAGCGTTGATTGGCCACGATCCATTTTCGTTTCCTCCATGCTTGTGTTGCCGGCATGTTGTGTACAGCTGTGTCTTCTGTTCTTTAGAAAAATACAAAAACAAAAGGATCTCGCAAAGGCCTCCGAACCCAGGCTAAACTATCGGAGCATGACAGGGTGTAAAAAAGCGAGCTCCATTCCCCGGATAAAGAAAAGACGGTAGCTCCACGGAGTAAGTTATCCTCAAGGAGGATGGAAGGCCGGTTCGTAAGTTGCATCCATTTTTTGACTGTCTTTTGTGACGCACCTTGTAACAATCATGATCGTAGATCTTGATATAAGAAGAATTCAGGTACTTAGGCATTGGTGGAGGAATAAGCAGTAAATCTTTAAGACATGAGGTGATTCAACTCCTTACATTACGTCTTGCTTTGCTAAGACAGGATTGACTGCCAAGGATGACAACTTTAAGATGGTTAATATACAAGGTAAGATAGACTTCTTGCATGCTGGCATTTTTTTGTGACTAACCGATTTTGTTATCTATTAAGGGTGCAGTGGAAGATGGTAGTTTTAAGTTGTCTAACTGCTTTTTAGATTTTTTTTTTCTTACGATTGTGCGTTGGTTTCCGTATCGATCCAGAAACCCCAGTGCTGTGTGCGTTGCACAATCATGTACTAACCACGGACTACTGTTATTCTGCAGGGAGAACTGGAGAAGTGACCAAAGCAGCACTAACAGAACAAGAATGATGAATAATCATAAAAATAAATCACAGAACACTCAGATACTAATCAAATAAAAAAAAAGAATCCACCAATGCCTAGGTTTCCATGGTGATTACTGAAATTTGCTAATTTGCGGGTTTGTGTGAGAAAGTGTGAGTGTTGACGCCTGTTGGCTGGTTATGTTACAGGAGGTGAACATCTACAGGGGCTGCCTGGGGATGATCTACAGCTACGACTGGATCAGTGTACCGCTGGTGTATACTCAGGTAAAACACAGGGATTCCTTGATTTCCAATGTTTGAAGATGTCTTACCTTTTAAGAAGTGACATTAAGGTACAGCTAGGTTCATGTACGACTGGATCAGTGTCCCTCTGGTGTATACTCAGGTAAAACACAGGGATTTTTCTCAAATGTCTACGTAGGATGATGTCTAATCGGAAGTTACAGTGGATAACAATGTTCTTTGTGCACAACAAGGGAACAAGTGTTTATACATACCCATGTGCAAGTGACCATCATTTGGGTAAGAACGTTCTTTGGCACAACGAGCTGTCCTGTGGAAGTTGACAGATGAAATAGGACTTCGTCATACTGAGTGATATCAATGCTGATTGAACTATTCATGGACGTTGTATGTGCAGTGATGTACAGGTCCATTTATGATTTGATTCCCCAGTTTGTATTTGGTTTATACTCTAGGTAAAGCCCTCACTGGTTTTTTTCTTGTTTTGTGTGTCGAGCTTGATTTGTGTGTCGAGCATGATGTTAACCACCCATGAATGCCCCCCTCCCCCCATGCAGGTAGTAACAGTTGCGGTGTACACCTTCCTGTTGTCCTGTCTGATGGGTCGGCAGTACCTGGACCCCACCCAGGGGTACGAGGGTCATGATGTGGACCTGTACGTCCCAGCCTTCACCCTGCTCCAGTTCTTCTTCTACATGGGATGGCTCAAGGTGGGTCGGTGGGAGGGTGGGTTAGGGTCGGTGGGAGGGTGGGTTAGGGGTAAGAACCCACCCAGGGGTACGAGGGTCACGATGTGGACCTGTACGTCCCAGCCTTCACCCTGCTCCAGTTCTTCTTCTACATGGGATGGCTCAAGGTGGGTCGGTGGGAGGGTGGGTTAGGGGTTAGACCCCACCCAGGGGTACGAGGGTCACGATGTGGACCTGTATGTCCCAGCCTTCACACTGCTCCAGTTCTTCTTCTACATGGGATGGCTCAAGGTGGGTCGTAGGGGGGTGGGTTAGGGTCGGTGGGAGGGTGGGTTGTGGGTTAGAACCCACCCAGGGGTACGAGGGTAATGACGTGGGAGAGATGGGTTTGGAACCAGTCTCAGTGTGAACCTTTGAGATGGGTGGATAGTTAAAAGGACCCAGCTCAAGGTGGGTCAGTGGGAAGGGTGGATTTTGGGGTGTGGACCCTAGCTTAAGGTGGGTCTGTGAGAAGAGCCAGGCATTAGGGTTTAGGTGGGATGACCCAGCCCAGGGCTGACTCAAGATGGGTCAGTGAGAGGGGTTCAAAGGTTTGGGGTTTTAATTTGAGTGAAGGAAAGAGTATGATAAAAGCTTAAGACAATATCATGAAATTCTAAGCTGTTCACTCCTACAATTGCTTCCCTTGCTGAGTAGTCACCTGTTAGTAGAAAATTGATTACTTTTCCTTACAATATTAGGCAAAAGTGACTGTCTCCAAGTCACATGGATGTGTCCTCAAAAATCTGCAATGTACGTAATCTTATTTGCTTTTCATTTACCTCCAGGTTGCCGAGCAGCTGATCAACCCTTTTGGGGAGGATGACGATGACTTTGACAGTAACTGGTGCATCGACAGGAACCTACAGGTAATGATCATAATCAGCTGTTCTTCAGTAATTACTACACGACAGTAACTGATGTAACTACAGGTCATGATGGCTGTAACTGGTGCATCGACAGGAATCTACAGGTAATGATCATAATCAGCTGTTCTTCAGTAATAAAATATTACTAAATACTATTACTACACAACAGTAACTGATGTAACTACATGTTATGATCTGTTGTTCTTCAATCAGTAATATATTACTAACCATTAGTACATGACAGTAACTGATGCATCGACAGGAATCTACAGGTAATGATCATAATCAGCTGTTCTTCAGTAATAAAATATTACTAAATACTATTACTACACAACAGTAACTGATGTAACTACATGTTATGATCTGTTGTTCTTCAATCAGTAATATATTACTTACCATTAGTACATGACAGTAACTGATGCATCAACAGGAATATGCCTAGTAATATTGCCTGCTGTGTTTCATTTTTATGGAGGAAAGAAAAAGTTTAAACAGAATAGTCATTAAATAGACAAATATAGGTAGGCAGCATGGACTTGAAAGGTGAGTCCAATTTTGGTATTGAATATTAAAGTTAAATTAATCAAGAAGGTAGGCATCATATTATTAGTTTTCCATCCCGTTTATAGTTGCTATGTTGATCTGTTGGTTTATTGTTTTGTAAAAAAAACTGTCATGGAATGAAGAAAAAATATGTTGCCTTTCATATACTTCCTGCACTGCATATTAGACGGCTGTGATTTTATCATGTCATGTGCTGTGCGTTTCCTCTTTAGATTATCAGTAATGCTACATAACAGTGAAGCTTAAATTCTATCTGGTTTTCTTCTGGTGTCAGCAGTCAGACTACAAATCCTGAGGATGCATGCATATTTTATAAGCTTGGGTCACGTCAGTTAAACTTGTCTGTTCTTGGATTTAAGAACATAATAATTAATATGCTGAACTGGAACAATGACATGGAACCGAAGGGGAAATTTATGCTAATGAGATAGCAGAAAAATGCATTTAGTAGAGTGGACTCATTCCTCAACTTACCGACACCTATCGCACCGTAGTCATCCCTATGTAGGACATCTGGAGCCGCATAGTTCATGTTTCTAAACCTTTATTCAGCCTGTCAGCCAGATAGCAGAAAAAAATGTTCACAACTTCCATGGCAATATTAATGCCAGGCAAATTTGGCTTTGTACTGTGAGTTACATGTGCAGGAATTCCAGATCTATCTGCCCTTAATGTGTCTAATAATGACATTGAGAACATACGTGTATTCACGGTGTTCACTACCCTGCTAACAGTGTTCCTGAACACATTTCTCTGAACAAGGCAACCTGCCCCTCGCGTGTACCTGCTTCTTACTCCCCAAAGGGAACATGAATAAGATCTCTTCAACCTTTATCTTTCCACCCACTTCCTGTTTGCCATGTCCATAACCATACCATAATTACTAGATGTACATCTGAGTGCAGTGCAGCTACAAGCCCATAATCGGTATGATCAGTAATACATTGTATTCTTTTTAATGCCTTGCACCCTCTTTCTGATATCAAATTATTAGATAAAGGGCAGTTCTACTGTAGGTTTTTAGTGTGTATTTGAAATGTATGCCATTCATCCTGACAGGTACAGAATTGAGATTTCAAGCCCCCTGTAGTCTGAAATCTGATGTGGTATTCGTGCCATGACATAGGCGTGGGCATTATCCCAACATGAAAAAGGCAGCAATGCAGCAAAATGTTAAACAGTTCTTATGTGGATTCATTCCAAGTCTATGATGTCGTCATGATTATAAAGTACAATTTCGATGCTCCAGAAAAGCGTATTAAGGATCTTTGCTCTTTTGATTAATGATAGGGATGGCAATTCCGCAAAGAGTTGTTATGTGGATTCATTCAAAGTCCGAGAGGTTGATACGATTCTTAAGTGCAATTTCAATGCCACAGAAAAGGATATCAAAAATTGCTTTTCATGATCAAAGAGTTCAAGCAGTTGTTATTTGGAATCGTTCCAAGTTCACAAGGTTATAAAACTCTGGTGACATTCAGATGAATAATAATATTTTAGCACATTAATAATTTCATTTTTGGCAA
>NC_049990.1:1403638-1416887 GCF_000003815.2 Branchiostoma floridae
GCAGTTAGACACTCACGTTAAGCATTGAGTTGTTATTGGAGCTGATGTGGGCTTGAGCCAGGCGTTTTATAATAGGGAGTCCAAACATATTGGTGAGTCGCGGTAAGTGACTATTGTAGGGGGGTCTGGGGGCATCCACCTTCCATGGTGCAGAGTTTTTGATGATTTTAAGTTAAAATAGTGCATTCTAAGGTATCCCAAGAGGCAAAAATACTGTTCCAGATGTCACAGTAGAAGACTGTGACCACAGATGACCTGGTAGCATCCCTGGTCAATCAGAATTTCATGCTTGTCAGAGGATTTTCTGCCCAGTATAGGGCGTCCAGGGGCATCAAATTTCTTGTTATTCTAAGAAAAGTGCGTCCAGATGACGCATTGACGCATGCCTGGCTAAAAGCCTGACTTGAGCCAGCAAACAGTATGGACAACATCATATCAATTCAAAGGGCATTTCAGATCATTATTGATTACTACAGTAGTCCACAATCGGAGAAGCATAATTGTATATAATTGCTGTTATAAAAACTAAGCCCTTTAAGGCAGTGGCGTCCTCTCTCCGAAAGGAGGAGGAACGCCCGCCTCACCTTCTTTTACAAGTTAGTTAACAACAAGATTAACATAGACACACAGAACCTACTGATTCCGACCCAAGGGCGAACCCGAGGCAGCCATCAACATAAGTACAAACCAATCTTTGCAAGAACAGACACATACAAGTACTCATATTTTCCTAGAACAATTCCGGAGTGGAATTCCCTGCCTGGCACGGTAGTAAGTGCTCCCACAGTTGAGAGCTTCCGCGCCAGGCAGGAGGGCTGCCCGCCCTAACCCGGGACCTCAGCTCCCCCCCTACTTTGCCCCTTTGCCCCTTGCGGGGTTATATGGGGGTAACCCATGATGATGATGATGATTCATGACATTGCATGAGGAACCTGAAAGTGAATTCGAGTCATGCAACTTCCCAAGTTCTTATTGATATGGGATGCAGCACAGCAAGTAATGCATTTATTTGGATGCATTCAAAGTACATTTTGATTCATTTTCAGATTTTATCATTGCTATCTGGCTTTGTCAGGGAAGCATATTAACTTCCTCGACTGAATGGTAAATGAATTGAACTATAGGAAACCAGACAACCCATTCTAAATTTCTATATCGTCTTCAAGTAATAAGGAAGCTTAATTCAGGAATATTGAACATCAAGTGCTGAAATAAACCACAAGAGTAGGACATTGGATTCTTTCCAAAGACTTGAGGTCTTAAAATATTCTAGACACAACTTATTCAGGTTGTGTAACTTTCCACATCATTACCAAATGCTGGAAAAATCCCAGTACTGCAAAGAAAAGGGCGCTGCATCTATATCCCATGCCCATGAGGCCGTTAGCATTCCGCGGAGCCCGTTTCGCACGTCAGAGAAGAACATTAAGGGTTGTTTTATGGGCACTTTTATGCAGTAATAGTTCACAGCAGTGAGCCGCTCCGCGATCTGTATTCAGGCTGAGACTGGTAATGGCACTGCGCATAAGTCCTGTTTCTAGCTGCATTTTTATGTCTCTAGTGTATGTCCAAGAAAACGACTCAGAGACCAAAAAATTAGATCTATTTCTGTGGTGGTCTTATAATGAAGAAAAGCAGCTATTTCTGTGATTGTCTTTTCATGAAGAGAAGCAGCTAGTGTCACATACATGTATATACCATTAAGGACTTCCAAGTTGAGGTTTTTTCATGTCTCTTTTTCTTTTCACTCACAGCTCCGGGTGCTGTTCCAAGCTGCATTTTCATTAGTTTGAATAATCATGGTAATTTTATTGTAAGGCCAGGGTTGATGTCGATGGCAGCATTGATTTTCGGCCTTATTTTTAAATTTTTAAAAATTTTTTTTTATTGACTTTCAAAGAACATAAAACACATGTATGGCCCGTAAATCATAAACAGAGTGACACTTGAAAAACTATAGAACTGAAGATTAAAATAAAGTAAAGGTAGTGACAAAATAAAGTTCTAGAAGTTGTACCCCAATTACCATTGCAGCAATGCATAATGTATAAGACATATCAAATTGAATATAACCAATTAATTTTCCCCATTTACCGATATGCTTTCTAGTTTTGTCAAGTCTTCTCGCTATAATTTTCGGCCTTATTGCATCTCCCTTAAAGATAGAGGTCTTTGATGTAAAAGTATTTCTTAATCACATCTTAAAGCATAACAGACTTTAACTACTGAATAACGTCAGAGGCAGCAGTTTTAGATGCTCCTGTGGCACTTGTGACTCAAATAAGAATTGTCTGATAAAAGATGAAGATTACAAAAAAAAAGCAATGATGAGCAAGATAGTTAATGTAGCTGCTCCTGTCAAGTTTCTATCTCAAGCACCTCCAATAAAGTCATCAAAATTACCCTAAGCAATCAAACCAGTGGACCCATTTTTTTTCTTCTTGTCCATTTACACCTCCAATAAAGTCATTCAACTTACACCAAGCAATCAAAGCAAATTATGGTAAAAGATGAAATTTACCAAAAAAAACGAAACTGTTTGCAATGAGCAAGATACTGAAAGTGGCAGCTCTTACAGAGTTTCCATCACTTCTAATAAAGTCATCAAGCACACCCTAAGCAATCAAACCAGTGGACCCATTTACACGTGGCATAATAAATAAGCTGTTGCTATAATTAATTGCTAAACGAGAGCAGAGGCAGCAGTTTCGGAGCCATGTCTGACCTAAATAAGTGGCATTACTGAAGTAACGATGGACAAGATAAGGCTGGGGTTGATGAATCTGGAGCTGGGATTGCCCAGATTGCCACATAAAACCCGACTGCGATGGCTGAAGCTCCATTTAGGTGCCGTACTGTCGGGTCCCTAGTGTGCCATCTGTCTGTGTCAGTCTGATCTTACTGAGGGTCTGCATGCTCTTTTCCGTAAGGCGTAGGCAGGCCTTTTTAATTTTCCGTAATTCGTAGGGAAGCTATTTTATTTTACATTTGTCGAAGCGGGATGAAGCGTAAAGCGTTGGTAGCCTTCGTGAATTTAACGTTAAGTGTGGTCAGCCATCCCGAATTTAGCGTAAATTGTTGCCAGGACCCCCCATGCAGACCCTCTTTACTGCAGACGACTGCGCAGCGCGGTAGGATGGGCTGATGCCAGAAATACCAGCTGTTGCCATGGGCCTGCCTAGCTTTGGTAACATGCAGTACTTGTGATAGTCGGCAGGGTCGGAGGAACCTAATGTTAAGGGTTGTAGTTTCTGTGGTTGTGGTTTCTGTGACCTGAGGAGTCTTGGTGAAAAAGAAAATCAAAGATAAAGAACAGAATTCTTATAGGTGTATTAATTTTGAAATGCTTGCAAGGCAACACTTATTCATTTCCTAGGCTTACAAACGATGATTGAAATGAAGATCTAGAAAGAAGACAATACAAAGAAAGATTAGAGGGTTAGAAGAAGCTTGAATCTTGAGCTAAGTTCTTTCCCTGAAATGTGTGCACCCAAGTAAAGACTTTCCTTCAGAGGGCTTTCATGTTGGCCTCCCAGATCTCTGTCTGTTTTTTTTTCTTTCTGTTAACTGTTTGTGGCCTGTACATGACACCTGGATATGACATATACATGTTTGTGTATGTTGTTGTTAATTGTTGTTTATTGTTATTGTTTACCACAGATCTCATACCTGGCTGTTGATGACATGTACCTGTCCCACCCGCCCCTGGAGAAGGATATCTACTGGAACCAGCCGGACCCAGACCTGCCCTACACACAGGCAGCTCTTAGCAGTAGAACAACTCCCTTCCTGGGATCTACCTTCGAACTCAGGTAAGAAGGTGGCATTTCCCAGATGTTTGAGCAATGTTTGGTTGTTGTTTTTATGGAACGGGGAATGTGAGTGTTATTTAAGATGTTGTGTCGGGGTCTTGATCTTTGATCTACTTTAGTTGTCTCTACCTTCGACCCCTGAGTTAAGAGGTCTGTAGTTGTATTCACGAACATTTGTGTGGTCTTGTTTAAGAGGGATGTTGTGTTCATCTTTGGCCTACTTTGCCACGGTCCTTACGATTTTTCTCTTTTTGGTTCAAATGTCGAAATAGATGGACCGCCTAGATATTCAGCGTGTCAGTCAGAAGACGCACTTCATTCCTTTAGTGTTGTTTAGCTCCATTTTGACTCTTTACATCTAACAGATTTTCTATATCTTCCTACCCTCTCCTTAGACTGAACAAAGACGACATGGAGTTCACGCACCTCCCGACCTTGGAGGAGTCTTCCAGCAGCAGTGACAACCCTCCCAAGTACACCTCCAAGTTCCGCTCTCACGCCCCCGGCCCAAACTGCACCCTCTCCCACGCCAGTTCCACCTTCTCTCTGAAGAGCTCGGCCCCTGGGACCCCCGGGCAGCCGGTCCCCCACCCCTCGGGAATGAGGCGCATGGACAGCATCATCACACCCTGCTCTACCGCTACAAACAGTCTGAAGCGCAACTTCACCTTCCGTAAGCCCGCCCACCACGCAGACAGCTACACAGAGCTGCGCGCCATGGCCAAGATGCACCGCGTGGATTCTCAGGACTCGCTCGTCCCTCCTGAAGACCATACAGACCATGCGACAGGTGAGAAGGAGCTTGTCAGCCGGTCTCCTTCCGATCCCGGAAACCCATGTCTCAGCCTCAACAACTGTCTTAAAGGAAAGAAACTTCTACAAGCCGGTGATCAAGTTGCGGCGGCGGAAGGACACGGGACCGGTATCCCGGCCTTCTTCAGCTCTACGCCGTTGCCACGGAAACAGATGTCGCGGTCGGTGTCTGAGCTAGCGGCAGACGGTGCTCTCCTCGGCAGCAAGCTTGGCACGAACTTCCACGAGAGCCTTGACGAGGGGATGTCGAGCTTGACAAAGCTGGGACCCGGAAGCGATTTTCTCTGCTCGTCTGACTACTTCTCCAACGAGAAGCTTCGGGGGAACAAATCCTCCGCCAGTCTGGAGGAGAAAGACAAGTCTGCTTCCGCGGATCAGCCCAAAGACGGCGACAGCAAACCGTCACGGTTCACGGTGAGACGGCCGTCCGACACGCCGCCCCTCAGACCCAAGGGTCTGGCAGCGTTCCTGTATGATGATGATGATGTAGACGAGGGTTTGTACAGCGCCACCAACAGTGCCTACAGCACGGTGAACAGTGTGCACGATGTGGTCAGTATTGAGGTGCACCCCGTGCTGCCTGAGGACGATGATGCCACCTCTGGTCAGGAGCTGCAGGACAACAACAATCGGGACGACACGGCCCCGCCTCCGGACGTGGTGGTGGTGAACATGGAGGATGAGGAGAACGGCAACAGTCCGGAGACGGAGGTGGAGCTGCCGCGACTCACGTCCGTCTGAAGAAACTAACGTCTGTGCAATTCACCTTAACAAAGGGGCACACCTCATGATAATCTTACTTATGGTGCAAAATTGAAGTACTGGATCACATATTCAAGATAGAACAAAAAACTTTGAAATGTGGCGCAAATGTTACTGGTTTTACTGCAGACATGACATAGAACATTTGGTAACAATCTATATGCTATGTTATGTTGAGACATGACATTAATACGTGCAGGTCACATTGTGTTCGTTTCACACATTGTGCATTAGTGAAGTTAGTGGCTGCCTTACTGTCTGTTTTGTCCTTTAAATGTTCGTCAGAGAACTGTTCCTACACGTACACAGCTTGTTGTATACTTTTGCAAAACATGTGGTCTATATCAGTTACGGCGGCCTGTTGTGTCCTTTAAATGTGCCCTGGCTCTTCAGAAAACCGTTCCTAATTAGTACACGCACAGTTGGCCTTCTGAGTTCTAGATAAATCTGAATTCTGTTGCAAAATATTTTATTTGCAATACAACTACATCAGTAACAGAAGATTATAAGGCACAAACAAACAAAACAAAATGGTGCTGGTGATATGACCTGTATTATTTATGAAAGCCTGTCAGACAGCTAATGTATAGATTGCTTGAACCCTAAGAGGGCGATGTGTACATAATGTGAAGTGCCATCAAAGTGTCCGATACTGCAGCAAGTCTGCAGAAATGCTTAAAGCCACGTACTAGATAAAAGATGTCATATCAGAACTAGTGCTGACCGTTAGCTGTCCATATCCCAAGTGCAATCACTGACATATGCGTGTAGATAAAAAAAGAACTGAGTCCGATGCTGCAACGAAAGACAAAGTGCACACCTGATAATAAAGCGAATACCAAATTGTAAATTATGTAGCTATCCATAGCAACGGTTGATAAAAAAACACTCGGTAATTGATCAACAGCCAACAAATCAGGTGAAAAATGGAAAAGCTAGAGCCGTACAAAAACACGACTTCCCAGGTTTCTTTGTGGATGAAGATAGTTTGTCTCACATCTTGCAATCTTTGAAGAAAGTTTCACAGCAAGAGCTTAATGAGAGCTGGGCTCACGGCTACCAATGTTGTCAATGTCAAGTGCAAAAGCAAACGTTGGACGGGAAGTTGTCACGGAAATATGATTATGAGTGCCATGTTAGAACGACGTTTGAAACGTCAAGAGTATCATTTGTCAGTGAGAAGCTAGTACGCTGCTCTTATGAGCAAGCAAAGATGAGTGAGTGAGAAGGTAACAGAGAAAAATATTTTTCACCATATCTACTTTATCAAAGTAAAACATGTATTTTTACTTTACGTAAGTTGGAAGCCACATGTGTGTATTTTGTACACTGTGACGAAGTGTCCACGACTTGAATGTTTTCATTAGAGAAAACTACATATTTTTTCTTCAATATTGAAGACAATCTACATGTATTATCAATTATGTTGTAATATATTCTATTATATGTAATAGCTTATGAGATGGTTGTAAAGGGTGAATGTAGAATGTTGCACTTATATGATTATTTATCACTTACTAGTAGTATGTAAAACAAGTACTGTGAATGCAAGGCCATGAGTCTAGTTGTAGACTATATTTTTGTTGTATCAATTATTTCTATTTAGGAATGACTTCTGTATACTTTGAGGTTACAAACTAAGAAAGAACGAATGAAGAATTTGAAAGAAACAAAGCAAACCAAGAAAATGACAAAAAGATGAAACCTTGCGGCCCTTCGAAGTTCAGGAAAGGCATCAGACCAAATCACCGAATTGTCTCATGACATGACATTCACAAAGCTCCATGGGACCCGTACAGGCGTGCCTCTTAGTCTCCATTTTATAGCTATATATTATTTGTCTTTTCACTGCGGTGGTAAGAAAATCCGTATTGAGTGTATGTATACCGTCTACTAGGGCTGGGTACCGGTACAGAAAATTCAGGTCCAGGGGATCAGGTCCAGGTCCGAACCTGGACTTGATGGCTCATACCAATGGTCCGTTTCACTGCAAAGAAATCTGTTTGGTGGAGTATTAGACTTACACTGGTGTTTTAGAATCCTACAACGCTAACTGCACCTGTACGATTTGCTGTAAAACTTGGTAGAAATTACTATAAACTCTACTTCACTCTCGTTATTTTCTTCCACCTGCCAGCGCCAAAACGTCTGAATGCCTGATGAATTAATCGGTCCAACATCGGCCCACCTAATTTTTTCAGGTCCGGTTTTTCTGGACCGGTCCAATAAGAAAAAGCCTTTTTGTACCGGTACGCTGTACCGATACCCACGTCTACCGTACACATGCTGTGAAATGGAACCGTGTACATGATTCTCAGCGCTGCTACTTGCCAATATGTGTCTTCAGCAGTTTCTTCAATCTCTTCTGTCTGCCTAAATGGAGATGTTGGTTCGTTCGGTTGTTTTTCCTTATCTACACTTGTCCTGTACTGAAGATGTCACAGATCTGATGGGTCTGGTGCCAATGATTAAAGACAAAACAGCTTTACATACGGTGTGCAGCCTGTTTTTCATAATTATTTGATATCTTTAATATTCAAAAGATAACAAATGAGATTTTGCAAGTTGATGAATTATTTTAGATGTAGGACATGAGAATGGGCCAATATTTGCTCGTTCGTTGTCAAAAACGGACGATGCTTCCCCACCACACTGCCGTCAATTAATTATAATAATAATGATAATCTTTATTGCATGTTCATGCCTCTAGGTTAAATGATCACATGTGGTCTAATGGATGAAAAAGAAGAAACTAAACTTGTACAGTACTTTTATACTAGACTAATGGAAAATGATCTGAAATATGGCAGGACGCTGAAACAAAGTTATCCAGACGTTTACTACTGAAAAATGATACTCCCAATACATAAGCAGAGTCTGGTATGTATTTGTTTTGAGCTGTAACTCAATTAGTAGCGGTTTCACAATTGGGTTTCTGGTTCCAGTCAGTTTGTACCTGGGAGACCCTGGTTTGAATCCCGGGGAGGTTGTCTTTGGTGCAGCTGCATTCATCTTTCGGAAGGGGACGTAAAATTGAGGTCATGTGTTGGAGGAGATGTCTCAATACTTAAATCGGTACCTATTGGCTGCAACAAGGAATAAACGGATATATATATATATGTATATAATGTGTACGATGAAGGTCTTCATTTATTCCTTGTTGCAGCCAGTAGGTACCAATGTATATATATATATATATATATATATATATCACTAGGTTATGTTATGTATAGGAAGCAACAAAATAATGGTTGACAGATGCATAATATACATACAATGCCAACGTAACGCAAGCATTATACTCTACCAATGCAAGTGAATTCGTTTTCTCAAACAAGGTTAACATTTTGCATTAATGTCTAATCCAGACCATGTCTGGCATGGCGGTGAATCTGGATATTGTCTGATATTGATCCCATGTGAACCAGTCGTTCTGTCTGCTGTAACATGATACCCCCAGTATAGATCTGTCCAATGACACATCTATCACACGTGACATCATCACGTTCGAACCTGCAGATTCCGGGAATCGATGACCTTGGTAAGAACGACCTTGGGAAGATCTAAATCTGTACCTATAATCTGTCATAACGTCATTAGATGTTTTGAGTTGGATCATGATTTGACGGCAATCGTGTCGTAAAATCAAGTTTACTTTGCATTACGTGTCGTAAAATTTAATTTGCTTTTCGTAACGTGCCGTAAATTGATTCATTTCCCGTAACAAGACTTCCGGGTGTTTTCCCGGAAATGACAAGCTCTTCCTGGATATAGATAGAAGTTTTGCTGACACAACAAAAAGTACAGCGACTTAACGCGTGGACGCTACAAGCTACAAAATAGAAATACATAATATATCTAAAGATTCTGTTTTTACTAAAGAGTAGAGGCTAGAAAACATGAATTTGAAATATTAGTCTTGTAATATTCTGTTTCCTGCATTTTGCATCAGCCAGATGATCGTTCGATGATAGACATGGGGTGCTGTGAATTGAAATGTCCTGCAGTATATGACTACCGCGAATATTTCAAAACTGACTGTGGAATTACAGTAGTAAAACCTGCAAATTAAAAACTTGAGTTTTCCTATATAATCACTCTATGTCTATGGCGACCATAAGGCATAAGCTGATGTATTGAAGTGAAGGAAAACGAATGTAGGTAATCCTCCGTCTCGAGTATAACGACCTTTAGAGCCAGCTGGCCCCCTCCCCGCCAGACGTGTGCCATATATTCACACCGTATAGTGATCTATATTAATTCCTATGACACGCGGATGGCCTAGCAATGACGGCAGGGCGCATTTATATACTCGTCTGCTTATCTTTAATTGAAGACGAAAATTTTTCCTATAAAAAGAATCATGGGAGCCCATTGCTGAAACCTGGGCCTAGATACTGTTAAAGGAGAGCCACACCTCGAGCACGTTAAAGAACCCGCGTGCATCACACTCATCGAAAAGAGTAGGAGTCCTTCCCGGTGTGAGTGGTTCAACCCTACATGCCTATGGCCGCACCTGGGGCTATTACTTGCTGTCGTATTTAGGTCACCTGAGTTAGCGCCGAATGGCAGCTCGCTCCAGACACTTGCGATTTAGCCCCGCCAATTGTAAGCTCCTCGCAATTCAGCAGCCAAGAGAGAGTAGTCAGCCCACCCAATAACAAGTCAAGTCTGTTATTTGTCCCATTTGTGTTACCTGTAATTAGCCCTCAGGCAAGAATTTGCAATAAACAGCTATATTACACAAAATGTAGCATTGCAATATATCATCTAGTCTCCAGGCAGACATGTTAGCTGAATAAAAAAGGAGAAGATTTTGGCCAAATAGGGACAAGCAAGTTACTATGGGTTTTCAGTCAGTCTTTTGCAGTAAAGCCGAACAGTTCACTACTAGACTTTTATTCCTAACTTTCGCCAAATTCCTGTTGCTATTCGGCCAGGCGGGAGTCTGGTAGAGACTATATATCATCAGTATTTTTGTCTGTAGAACTTTAAACAAAAGTCCCAATTAAGACGTTATGTATGGGCAAATAGGGGAAGACTGCATCTCTGATTGGCCTGTTAAATAACGCAGTAGTACTAGTGAACAGCTAAGCAGGTGTTACTGGTGGGGTCACAGAAGGGGCGAGAAGAGAAATAGCGGCGGTCTGCGCTCAGTGATCCGGTTACAGTCGGATTAATAATGTATCAGTGGGTCTGAGAAGGGAGGAACTTTGAACATTTGTTATCACCTGACAACTGTCCCTTTCTTATAATACGATTAATTTAATCCTTTACATTAATTGCTTTTGCAAAGAAATTGCTTGTAATTTGTCTGTGGGCAGCATAACTCAATAACTCGAAAGGTTGTGGATGGAATTTTATATGTAGTTTAAAGCTGGTGCGTTACGCCGAACGGCGATTATACCGGCTATAAAGATACAGATACAGATACAGCATGAGTGTAGGGATCGGAAAGAAGAAGATCAAGTTGGATTATGGCCTTCCTAGCGGTATTCTACGGTACTGCAGTAGAACTTTCGTTGTAATTACCGGGATGGCATATATAAAAAGAATGTCATTCGAACTACGGAGCTTGCGATTAAAAATCTTTCCTCTGTCAAAAAACTTTTACATTTTCATGAGAAATAAACGTAAGGCGATGATTTTGGTTGGATTTCAATGGTTTGGATGAAAAAAGCAATACAAGAAAAGATTATCAATATTACATAAACATGCGTATATATCCTGCATCTGCTGTGATATTATACGACAATTAGCAATTCTGAAGCAACTGGATATGATCTTAGAAGCGGTCAGACGTTTCCGACAATATCCGTTATCTTTCGCCATTAACATTGAAGAGATCTTGTTGAAGAGCAAGTTATATTATCCTAACTATTAATAGATATACAAAGATGAAGACAATTTTGCAAGTATCATAGGAGACAAAGGTAAGAAAAGTTAAGGTGAAATTTATGCAAATGAGATAAAACATTGATATTACCCATAGGAAAATTAAGAAAAGATATTTCATCGTATGAAGTACTGTAAATGCATTTAAGTTCGCGGGGATTAAATTTCGCGGTAGCGGGAAAAGGATTATTCGCGGTGGTTTTAAGTTCGCGGTAGCACCATGCACTGAAGTCGGTTACTGCCATGTAAAAATGTTGGCGGTGGTTTAAGATGGCGGTAAATTTTCAACGCGAAAACTATGATCATAAGACCACCGCGGATTTTCTGCATTTACAGTATAGTCGTTACAGAATCACACCCCTTGTACTATCCCAAATGTGCTCTATCCCAAAAGCGCTTTTAGGATAGAAGCACTTCTGGGATAAGCCTGCATCCTAAATGTGCTTCTATTCTAAAAGCGCCCTAAGTCAGAGCGCATCCTGGATATCCCAGACGCGCTTCTTTGTCGCCGTCAATCATGGTGATTGACAGGACCGCAAGCGGTGATTGTTTCCATATTTGGTTCGACCTCGCGACCGTCTACTTACGATAATTGCGCTGAATGCTGGCTGATGTGCGAATTCCACCATTTAGAGTCATTTATTCAAGACATCTTGTTTCTGAAATAAAAGCATGGAGGGACTGAATGTGATGATATATATCTGCAACAGTCTTTTTCGTTAGTTATGAAATTTCTCAAAGCCCTGTCGTACTGTATAGTAGCTTTTATTTCTCCTTCATGGATATGAAAAGATGACAAGTCTTCTAATGGAAGTTATCTTTATTGCAAGTTAATGCACAGAGGTAATTATACACTGCTGAATACAATATGTATACAGTGTACACAGATAATGGGACATTTATCAAACCTAATTCCATGCAGATTAAACACTATTTTGTCCTTTTGATTCTCACTATATGATTTTCATCAATCTAATTGTGCATGGAAGACACAGAAAGCAATTCTCAATAGTTCATACCAAGATGTACTACAAAATGTACCATGTAAAATGTATTACAAAATGTACCATAATAAAACATGATGACAGTCAGTGAAAACGTCCAGCTGCTTATTGATCAATTCCCCAAGCCATTCAGTTCCCAGGTTGTATTCTATCGCAAAAGTGCTTCTGGGATAGAAGCAGATGTTCGTCTAACAAGAAAAGTATTTTGTCGTCTATCCTAAAAAGCGCTTCTGGGATAAAATGTGCTTTATCCCAAAAGCGCTTCTGGGATATCCAGAATACGTCGCAAGCGAAGGAGCGCATTCTGGATATCCTAGAAGCGCTTTTGGGATAGAAGCACATTTGGGATAGATCTGCATCCAAAATCTGCGTCTATCCTAAAAGCGCTTCTAGGATATCCAGAACACGTCGCAAGCGAAGAAGCGCATTCAGGATATCCTGAATGCGCTCCTGTCGAAGGCGGCCGACATCTGTCTTCTCCTGTGCAGGTTGACTTTGTTAATGGTTTGCTGAATGTCAGCTTCTGCTGGTTTTGTTTCGAACTATCGAACCGGAGATAGCGATACTACCTCGGTGTGTTGGGTCTATGCAGTCAACACGTCACGAGAAAATGGCAGCGGTCACTTCTGGCGATTGTTTACACCACAGTTTCCATATTTAGTTCGACCTCGCGACACTGGTCGTAATCTACGTGATGGAAATACGCAGTTTATAAAGCAAGCGCTGAACCTAAATTTTACGTGATTATGTGAGGGTTAGATCGGGCCACGGAGTCCCCAAAAATGATTTGTTTTTTGCAAACTACGTTGATTTGGTGTAAGTATATGCGATCTTCTATCACAATCAAACCCGGAAGTGACCGCGTGGGAGAACAAAGATGGCGGCCTCAGGTTGACTACCAAAAATCACATACAAGATAGTCTTCACCTCAAGAGACACTAAGCTCCTCCCACAAGCCGCACG
>NC_049990.1:1420660-1485759 GCF_000003815.2 Branchiostoma floridae
TTTAGGATAGAAGCACATTTGGATGCCGGTCTATCCTAAAAGCGCTTCTATCCTAAAAGCGCTTTAGGATAGACGACATTCTAGGATGTAACACCCCTTTACTTCGCTCTAGCCCATCAGCTGAGCGATGTTACGCGAAAAGGTCGATGGGAACATAATAATCTGCCCAGACCGGAAATGGAGCACCACATACCATACGTCAGACTAAATCAATCTGATGTATAGCATCACCTAGCGACCCGACTTGGAATTGTCTACATATGGTTCTGCTTGCGGCGGATATCTTATGGTAGAGATGATCATTTTCAGACAGAATTATGGTGATTTAAAACGCTGCCGATTATTTAGCTGTCGTTTTACAAAGGGCTCTTCCATAGGCCACACAAAAGAGTCAGTTTAACGCATGCATCCATCATCTACCCAACAGCAATAGAGGGTCTGAAAATACCTCCATTTGGGTGGATGCCTTACGATATGGATCATCATCATCTTAGTTTTATTATGATAGCAACGGCTCCCATCGTTTTGCGTCAGCGTTATAAACGATATAACTTGTGATAGGGTGTCTGTATGGTAGTATGTAAACCATCATAATGTGAACACTATCATTCACAGTTACTGATGAAAGACAGATGCCTGAAATTTATCCATTTGCTTTATGTATCTTATACAATGTAACTCTCTACGAAGGAAGTCCACCCTTCATCGACGTACTGTCATTTGTCTGTCGGAAAGAGCGACATAATTAACAAGAGACCGCTAAAATCAATGTGCCAGCGAATGTCATCATTTCACCAGAGTAATGTGACCAGACCCATGGGGGAACTAATAACTGCCGGAGGTGTGACCACTGCCGTGTTTCACTGTCAACCAACCAAAGTAGGGACATCATTTCCGCGATACAGACTAAGATCAATGCTCAAGCGGACATCACAGTGTCACATAGACCACACTGACTTAATTATATGGATGCCATCCCCGCACGCATTGATTATCGCCTGTACTCCAAAAGACCGTAGCCGCATGTTACACAATATTCATAGCATCCCCGGTCAATCTGGATTCTATGTTTGCCAGAAGATCTCCTCTTCATGGTCAGGGTAGCCTAGAATCCAGTCGTATTGTGCTTTGGTCTCTCCCCTGAGGTACGCTTCCTGCCAATACGACTGGCCTTCGTTAGGATTCGTACGATCGGCATTTGAATATTCGCAGAGTTTATCTGCGAGATTTTTGATTGGCCACCAAGGTGGAAATCGAACATTAACAGTCATGTTTACAGTTTGTAATCAAACGGAACACTACTTCTATCTTTCGACTCATTAGTGACGTAAGGGCCGATTGTTCCAATCCTAACGAAGGCCAGACGTGTTGGCAGGAAGCAGAGCGACCAGAGCACAACACGGCTGGATATAGCCCCCCTGACCATGGTCAGGGGGCACATGGTCAGGACATGGACCACAGCGACCTTGTTCCCCTCTTTAACTAGAATTGCAACAAAAACATTATTGAAATGATAACGTTTGTGTCTTACAGTCTTACTGGAGGTGAACATAAGACAAACCAAGCCTGGGAAAGAGTGGGCAGGATGTTTGGTCCTGTGGTTTTGTGGCATTTTATTAGCAAGATTTTTCTCTTTCTTTTCGCGCATTAGTTTTGGGGTCACCAGAGAATGTCATCCATAGAATTTAGTCAGTGCGACCATATATACATCATTTGACAGATTATCATCGACCGATTGAGGGAATTCTTGCAACAATCAAGGATACGTCGTATAATTTATCGGGTGGTTGTCTTGCTACAAAAAAGTTATATTTGAACGTTGTGGACGGTCTGTTCTGTTGAAGCTTTGCTAAAACAGTGATGCCCAGGCTCAACGAACCTAGAAAACGCCAAACTATGAACAGATTTTAACTGTGCAATGGCCCTCTAAATCGTTAAAGCTTAGGTGTAAAACAATTGATACATGCATTGGGATTGTTTGGTTTTATGTGGTCGATGATCTAAACCATTTGTAACAAGGACGCAGTTAGGATCTCATGCCAGCGAAATCCATAAAAATCGACCAAAAAGAAGCCATTAACGCATGTTGCTGAGACCAGAATTGTGTTACCGTGGCCCGGTACATTAGGTATAACGGATTGGGGGCTTACATCGGTAATGTCGCTATAGACATGCAGATCACGTGATGACGGATGGGGGAGAGGGATCTGGCCAGGTTCAGCTAGAGGACACGGGGAGGGGGGCTGGCTGGGGAAGTCTGGATAGTTATGGCGAAGTAATGATTGTATGATTGACAGAATGTATGAACAAATGGGTGAATGAATTAATGAATGAATATAAAACAAATGTACTTATGGTTGAATGAATAAATGAATGCATAAATGAATTTCGTATTGTATGCTTCGTGTTGCAGGTCGAGCCTTTGACTTGGAAGCCATATGAGACCCCCCTTGACGAGTACACATGAAGAGTCATCTTCGGTACCTAAGGACTACCAACAAGATTGTATGTAGTAGTGGTGCGTACCTAAACTCAAATCCAGGTTCAGGTCCGGATTCAGGTCCAGCAGTTCAGGTTCAGGTCCGGACTTTAATTCCGGACCTGAACCCATCATTGCATATTACGAGGGGCGTTCAAGAAGTAAGCCACCTGACCCATTTCCCAAAGGAGGAGATTAATGAAACTTGGTGTAGTTATTAGTCTTTCTCTTCATAGGAATCACCCAGAGTTATGCATTTCTACCATCGTTTGATGCAGCTCTGTACACCGTTTTTGTAGGACACCCCAGGTCGGTCCTCCAACAGATGCCTCATCAATGGCAGAAGAGGGACGACCAGGTCTGGGAGCTGTTTCCACAGACTTCCAGCCACGTTTGAATTCAGGATGCCAGCGTTTTACAAGGTCATATGATGGGGAATCATCACCATAAGTTTCTTTTATTTCATCAAAAGTCTCATTTGGTATGCGTCCTTTCAAATACAAAAACCGGATCACTGCGCGACACTCAACTGGCTCCATTTCACACCTGGTCCATTTCACACCTGACTCAGTTCAAACACCTTTAAATCAAAAACCAAAATTAGTTCAGAGCTGTTTTTTGCAACATAACCCATAGAGATATGAATCATTACATATGCAAAATTTCATCTAGATCAAACAACTGGAAGTGGGTCAGGTGGATTACTTCTTGAACGCCCCTCGTATGTGCACTAGACATTTTTTTTTTTCTTTTTTGAAGAGGAGGGGGGATGGTGCATATAAAATTGTGCAATGTGAAAAATACATGCAAATTATATATAGCCAGTGTAGACATGACATTTTTGTCTTTTTCCAGTGCACATTTCACTGTCTATGGAAGTTTTAGATGGTTTGGAACAAAAAAGGGAACATAAGTGACAGATAGCTGTTTGAAAATCCGGACTTGGCTCCGGACATTTAGGTTTTTTTGGACTTGGACCTAAACATTTTAGGTCCAATTCCAAGTCCGGGCTTTAGGTATGCACCGCTAATTGTATGTCAAGCATGTATGTGATTAGTATCACGCAAAGGTTCCTAATTACTATGGATTAGCATATTAGTTTTACTGCTTTAAAACATCCCAAAATGGTTTTGTGATGTTGAATCTTAGGGATTCAATTTTAAAAGGGTTATGAAAAATTATTAGTGTCGCACTTCTGTACTTTCTGGCAAGCTTGATTCCGATAAAGATTGCTAATTTATCAATTAGTTGACTGATTGATTGATTGATTGATTGATTGATTGATTATTGATAGATGGGTTTATTGCCGTGACCTAGTCCGAGATGGGGTCACGGCAGCGGCCAGAAGTGCAGGAGGTCAGAGGTCAGGTGCGAGGTGCTGGAGTGTGGCGGGAAACGGCGGCAGCGGCGCCGGGAAAATGGCTCTATCGTTAGTGTATGGTCAATATGGAGAGCTAAAGTAGCCCATAGCGCCGGTGCAATTGTTCTACCATTGATAAGGTCATTGTGGAGGAATAGAGTACTTGGGGGTTCCAGTACAATGGTAAATCATACACTCCAAGCAGAGTTTAGGCTCTGGCTGTTTTTCATAACGTTTCTTTAGTCGTTTTATCGGCCGGGCTTTCTATTTTGTATTTTGTCTTGTGCTGGCTGGCGCACTTCAAGAAAAATGGCAAAATAGAAAGCTCGATAAAAACGATTAAAAAACGTTTAAAAAAGAGTTGGAGCATAATCTCTGCTTAGAGGGTAGGTAAATCACAGAGGTCACAAATTGTAGAAAAAGTTGGCTTTTTTTTTTCCTTCTCTGCCAGCAAAAAAGAAGAAAACCCAACCTGGTTAGAAATAGCCAACACAAGTATTCCAGTACAGTAGTCTCTTTTTACAATAATGTTTATCACTGTATATTGTCACATATATGTTCCCTATGTTTCTACGTACCATATACTTGCAATAGGCCTCCGGGCATAAAGTTGTAAGTAGCCTTTCGCTGAATATGGAGGGCAATGGTACGTGGCACCGATGAAATATAATTGTTCTACTGTTGATAAGGTCATTGTGGAGGAATAAAGTACCTGTGTGTTCCGGTGCAATGGACCTATCGTTAGCATGGTCAGTATGAGGGGGGAGGGTAAATCATAGAGTACACAAGCTGTAGAAAAAGTTGGGCTTTTTGTCTTCCTCTGCTAGCAAAAAAGAAATTAAACCCAAGAAATAGCCAACACTAGTATTCCAGTAGTCTCTTTTTACAATAATGTTAATCACTGTTAATTGTCACATATATGATCCCAACGTTTCTACCATGTACTTGCAATTGGCCTCCGGGCATAAAGTTGTAAATAAACTTTCGCTGAATATGGAGGGCAATGGCACGTGGCACCGGTGAAATCATTGATAAGGCCGTTGTGGAGGAATAAAGTACCTGTGTGTTCCGGTCCAATGGACCTATCGTTAGCATGGTCAGTATGAGGTGTGGGGGTGGGGGGGTAAAGGTAAATCACAGACTACACAAATTGTAGAAAAAGTTGGGCTTTTTGTCTCCCTCTGCTAGCAAAAAAGAAGTTAAACCCAACCTGTTTAGAAATAGCCAGCACTAGTATTCAATCTTTTTACAATGATGTGTATCACTATTCATTGTCACATGTATGCTCCCTATGTTTCTACATACCATATACTTGCAATTGGCCTCCGGGCATAAAGTTGTAAATAAACGTTCGCTGACTATGGAGGGCAATGGTACGTGGCGCCAGTACGATGGCCGTGTCGTCAGTAAGGTTCACGTGGATGTAGATATGGGTCAGACAAGCCGTTAGAGCGAGCCGCGGAAGTCCAGAGTTCATACAGAGGACACGGCAATAGACCTAGCCGACTGCTGTATACTGACATTCAGACCCATATCGGTCGCGCTGCAATGGCAATCCTTGACAGAATCTCTTTGAACCGGTTTGAAATCTACGTCTATGCCAAGCTCAGACGGCATAAAATGATGGTATTCATCATCGTCATCTATAGCTAGTTAAGATAGTCGCAAGGTAGCCTGTAGTCCAGCCTTCAACGGTTCGCTTATTAAAGCTACCTTCGGGAGCGGACTAAACACTCGTTCTCATTGAAATGTCGAAAATGGCATTTTTTTGGTCGAAAAATAAATCCGCTTTATTTTCAGTAAAAACTACTTGGTTGTGTAGGAAAATTCCTCTTTTAACCATAGGCAAAAAATGGAAACTTATTATTTTCGGTCCCATTGGTAATACATTACAGGGCAGGTAACAAACGTTACCGGTAACGTTTGTTACAACAGTAGACTTTACCTTGTTTTCTTCTTAAGGACTTACCTTATTGACTACATGATTTAGGTATAAGGGGATGTCCCAAGGGGCATTTGATAAGTGGGCAGCTTTTTTTACACCAGGTCAAATAGAAAGCTTAGACATCATCAAACAATGGTAACGTTTGTTACAGTCGTTTCTGTACAACATTTTGTTGAGCAAGGTGGGATACAAATAACAGTCAACAACCCTTTTTTGTTTCGTTAGGAAGTCGGAAAAACTGTACAGCGTCACAAAAACGGTCATTTCTAGTCTTATACGTGGATAATAAAACCGTGGCAACCCTCGTACTTGTGGTGGTAACGTTTGTTACAGAATCTGGCGACAGGCATAAACCACCTCACACAGCCTCCAAGATCAGTGATAGTAGCGATCTGACGTGATCGGACAGAGGGCCTGGTCAGCTGGTTTCACCTACCGAACTATTATTCTGGGAACTGAATTGTTACATTTTTGGCTGCTATTTGAAATCTTCGTTTCTTCTCAGGCGACAGCCATTGTTTAGGGGTTGAAATCCCACCCGAGGCTGTAATAACCTTCTAAGTCATCAACCAATACGAATGTTGTTGTGCATCGTTTGTAAAACATTACAGGGGTTGTGGAAAAATGAAGGAACCAGTGATGTTGTCTATAATTTGCTCGATATCAAGGCGTAACGTCAGGCGACAGCATTTCGACATTTAAATGAGAACGAGCCTAAAGCGAACAAGGCTGGACTCAGTGGCAAGGCTATAGTGGGTCAGACAAGCCGTTAGAACGAGCCGCAGAAGTCCAGAGTTCATAAAGAGGACACGGCAGCAGAACTGATGCAGTGGACGACATTCAGGATCTATATCATCAGCCGCGCTGCAGTGACAATCTTAGGCAGAACCTCTTTGAACAGTTAAATCTACGTCTATGCCGAGCTTACAAGATACAAGATAACTTTATTGGAGGTCGCAGTGTTGCCACTGAATTAAAACCAATGTACACTCTTATTATTATATTACAACATTTCGAATTGCAAAGGGAGTATAAGTGGTATAGCCTAAATAAAACAAAAGCCCAGGCTAATTTAACTTTTTTATTGTACATAAAGTGTATGTGTATTGTTGTATTGTATGTTTTATGTGATATGGGCCAAGAGCCTGCAATAAAGTTGAAATTGTAAAACAAAAAAATTGTAAATGTTTAAAAACAGTAAGACAGACTTTATCTAAAATCGACATGTATCTTGTTTACAAACATATTTACAATATCAACAATATATCACTGACCATACTGGTTGATAAGACGGGTCAGGTATGGGATACAGGACTTGAGATAATGATTGGTGTTAGCTTTCTGGCAATACAGTTTGTGGCTATTATCGTCATTAGCGGGGGGAAGTAAAGTGGGGAACACGAGGTTAGAGGGAACCAGATCAAACCGGCTGAACGTAGTCTCCCTCACAGACGTTTTTGAGTCGTGTTTTATTTCTTTTTTCTGGGGGGGGGGGGGGGGTAAAAAACTGAGATTCATAATGTTCAACGTAGGGTAATGTTCTATGCCCTTGGAAAGGGTGCGGAAAAACTCCTTTTTACAGTATAGAGACCATCACTATCCTACGCAGAGAGGAACCTTAATTAGCCCATGTTCCGAATCTGCTGTCCCCTAAAAATTTAACACCGCCATCCCAGAGGTCTGCGAAGGAGGCTACGTTCAACTGCTAGTGCCGGCACTGCTACTGTCTGCTGCACTCCGCAAGACAGCCAGACTGGTACAACACGTTTCCTCCTCTTCAACGGCCAGTGAAGTTCACCGGTGAGTCATTGCCATGATTCAAGTCTTCGCCTTACAGAATACTTCGGGGGAACATTCCGAGCACGTACAAGCGCGCCGTTCTTAAGGAAGACTAACGTCTTAGCCCTTAAGAGTGGATTTTAGATTTCTTTTTGACGTGATTTAGTCGAATGTGATAGCACATGGCATTATATCAACAGCTGAAAAATTGCAGCGGGTGTTTAACTCTAATGTTCTGTTCTGTTCTGTTCTGTTCTACATCAGGTTTCCTTGGTGATGGTTTCCAGGGACGACCGGCGGGGTGAAAAGGTCAGGTTGGCACGTGCGCGGGACCGGGTACCGGCGAATGGCGGAGACTGCCTGGCCATGGATGTGTAGCTACAAGATTCATCCCGAAAATCCTGACATTTTGGTGAAAAGCTAAGGGATGGTCTAGGAACTTTACAGCCATGACCATATCCTACAGTCTGAAGGTGTCCGAGGCTAGGTTAGGGGGTTTCCCCAAACTGCTGCTGCGCTGGAAGGCGAGCATCTACAAGCTCCTGTACAAGGAGATGGCGATATTCGTGTCCCTGTACAGCCTGCTGAGCGGCGTGTACCGGTTCGCTCTGACGGAACACCAGAAGAGAACGTTTGAGAAGATCACGCTGTACTGCCACCAGTACTCTGACCTGATTCCTGTGTCGTTCGTGCTCGGGTTTTACGTGTCCATCATCTACACGCGGTGGTGGCAGCAGTACATGAACCTGCCGTGGCCGGACCGTGTGTCTGCCCTGATCGGCTGTGCGGTGCACGGGAGGGACGAGCGGGGACGGCTCATCAGGAGGACCATGGTCCGCTACCTCAACCTGTCCTCCGTCCTCATCCTGCGCAGTGTCAGCACAGTGGTCTACAAGCGGTTTCCTACCATGAACCATGTGGTGGACGCAGGTAAGGCATCGTTTGTTATAAATCTATATCAATATATTGCTAAAACACGACAACGGCTTTAAAACATGTGTTTGGCTTCCTACCGTGGTCTACAGAAGGTTCCCTATGATGCATGTGGTGGATGCTGGTACGTTCACTTTTGAATAATCTTTGTCTTTTCTATCAATGGCCTCAAAAACTACACCGTAAACCTTTACTTCCCAACCATGGTCTAAAACTAAAAGAGGTTTCCTACCATAAACTATGTTGAGGATGTCGGTAAGTCATTGTTTATCGCAAAGGCCGGTAAGTTCAGTTTGCATAATCGTTGACGTCGTTACCAAACAGATAATGCCATGCTATTAATGATCGTAAAAATTACAACCCGGTCTTTTACTTCCACATCTTCATTTAGTTCTGAGTAATCTTTGTTATACATGGGTTTTCATCAAGAGCTTTGCGGCTGCATACCCACGTGTATTTTTCTTGTTGTACTTTCAATAAAATAAAAAAATCAAATCAAAAGATATAGTTCCTACCTTCATAACATAGATCATGTTTAGTATGCTGGTATGGTTGTTAGAATTTCTTTGATAATCAGTTTTCCTTTAAAAAGATGCACAATGTTGCCTGTAATAAGATTCACCACTCCAGCTCTTCATATGAATATACATTTTGTATTTAGTGCTTACATATCCCCTTATTGTCGTTACCATTTCTGTTCGGCATATTGGCGTTAATTGCCAGAAAGTCCCAGAATAGTCGATCACTATCTATTATGTATGATATGTTCCATGTGAAGCATCTGCGATCCAACGTTATTACATTATCAACGACCGTAATGCGATTTAACGCGCATCATTCCTACCAACGACAACATGCCTTTTCTCATCTATATGTGAGCTATCATCTGTACTATATACAACTACAGCAAGATGCACTCACTACTATCAGCCATATCGGTATTGGCAAAATCTTTAGCTTTTGTTCAAAATAATAGAGAGAAATGTTAAGCTCACAATGCCTCACTGAAGATGTTAACATACTATGAATCGTTAATAAAACTACCGCAAAATGAATGTAACTAATTGCTGCGAAACGGTCGAAAATGGGCAGGTGTGTCGTAAACCTGTCGTAAAACGAGCACCTATGGATACAGTTCAGTAGGCCGCACGTGTGTGTTGATCTACGTGAACTTTCTTGTCCGTAACAAATATAGCTCGGCGTGGCACAAGCAAGGTTTTCCCTTGTTCGAAGTGGGATCAATATATTCAATAAATGTTTAAACAAAACTCAGTCAGAATGGTTCAAACTTCGTAGTCGAGCGTAAGATCTTTTTGTCTTCTTTTTTCTTTATCTCTCTCTTTCTTTCTGTTTTTCTTTCTAATATTTCTCCTGTTATTTTCCTATCATTGTTTTCTTTTCTTTCCTCTTTTTTGTTTTCGTTCCATCTTTATTTCAGTACTTCCAAAAAGGCTATATGATATGAACATAAATCCCATATATCCCCACAGGTTTTATGTCCACGGCAGAGCTAAAAGAGTACGAGAACGTGGACTCTCACCACAGCAAGTTCTGGGTGCCGCTCAACTGGTTCTGTAACCTAGCAACGGTTCTGTAACCTAGCAACAGTTCTGTAACCTAGCAACAGTTCTGTAACCTATGTAAACTTATTTGCAGGTTTCATGTCCACGGCAGAGCTGAAGGAGTACGAGAACGTGGACTCTCACCACAGCAAGTTCTGGGTGCCGCTCAACTGGTTCTGTAACCTAGCAACCGTGGCGCGTCAGGAGGGCCGCATCAGGGACGACTTCACCTTCCAGCAGCTCATAGAGGTATGGGATTGGTTGGTGGGAGTCACGTGCTTATGACGTAGTTTTATATTTGCCATGTTGGTTGATTAAAGACCCATTTGTAGCTTAGCAACCCATGCACGGCGGGAGGGCCGCATCCGCGACGACTTCACCTTCCAGCAGCTCATAGAGGTATGGGATTGGTTGGCGGAAGTCACGTGCTTATGGCGTATTTGACATCCGCCATGTTGGTCAGTTGAAGACCCATTTGTATTTAGCAACCCATTCACGGCGGGAGGGCCTCATTATTTAGGGACGACTTCACCTTCTAGCAACTGATAGAAGTATGGGAGTGGTTGGTTGGAGCCACGTGGTTATGACGCAATTTGACATCCACCATGTTGGTGCAATGGCCTAGTGGGTAGAGTGTTCGCCTTGCATTCGGTAGGTCCTGAGTTCGATCCCGGCCGAGTCATACCAAAGACTCTAAAAATGGTACATTCTGCTTTATCTGCTTAGCACTCAGCACTTAAGAGGAAGAGAAATGGAAGTTAAACACACATCACTACCAGTGGACCAGCCCCCTGCTGTAGTGGCTTGCACATGTGTGGCCCAAGGGCTTCGAAGTGGAGATGGGCGCCACCCTACGCGTCTGTAGATGCATGGGCGAACTTTAACTTTTTTTATGTTGGTGCGTTAAACGCGCATTTGAAACCCAGCAACTATGGAACGGTGGAGGCACGTATTTCGCAGTGTGTTTGTAGTCACGTGACGATGCCGTCCTTTGGTGTCCGCCATATTGATTGGTACAAGATACCTAGCAGCCGTGGCGCGACAGAGGAGAATTCAATACAGTGGTAATTAAATGAAATTGCACAGATCTAACTTTTTCTTGTTAATTTTGCTGTTTCAGGAGGAGAACAAGATGCGGCATTGCCTGGGGATGCTGTACAGCTATGACTGGATCAGCGTGCCACTAGTCTACACACAGGTATGCAAATACTATAGCTAAACAGAAAAGTCAACATTGCTAAGCAAAAAGGAGGTTCTTCTTGAAATTAATCATATCTAGGGTGACAATTGAAATGCTCTCTATATTTGATTCGCTTCATCATCAACTTCCCCACACATTGAGCCTGTATAGAATATAGCTTCTGTAATGGTCAATTTTAGAACACCCTTATGTTTCCTAAACTGGTTCCATATCCCTTCCCTTGGGTAGCGGCAGTAGCGATGTTCACCCCAATGCACAACCCCTTCAATACCCATATGTTGTGACATTATTGGTGCTCATATAACCCCCTGTCATACCCTCAGGTAGTAACTGTTGCCGTCTACACGTTCTTCCTGTCGTGTTTGATGGGTCGGCAGTACCTGGACCCGGCGCAAGGGTACGAGTCACATGAGGTGGACCTGTACGTTCCGGCCTTCACCATACTGCAGATGTTCTTCTATATGGGATGGCTCAAGGTGGGTACAGATCTGCCGTGGTAGTAGGGGTAAGGTTTAGATGTTAGAGTCAGTGTTAGATCGACCAGACCTTGTGGCAAGAGATGGACCTGTTAGGCCCCCTTTCCACTAGACGGCGATCGCGCTGCGCTCTTTCTGCGACATAAAACGGGTGGGTGTAACCTTCAATTTCAAACTGAGTATGTCATACAGAATGTAAAAGTATGACTGAAGGACGACAAAAACACACAAATCGTGAAAAATATTGGTTATTTTGTATACAATTCGTTGAGCGATCTGCCAAATCGCAGAGAGAGCGCAGCGAGGGCGCCGTCCTTGTGGAAAGGGGATAGGAAGGGTTACATCCCGGCATTTACCATTGTACAGCTGTTCTTCTATATGGGGCTGGCTCAATGTGGGTAGATATATGCTGTAGCACGAGCGGTGGGGCTAAGGTTTACATGTTAGAGTCAGTATTAGGGTCAGGACCAAACCTAGCGGTTAGAGGTGGGCCTGCACATTCCGGCATTCACCATACTACCGATATTCTTCCATACGGGCTGGGTCAAGGTGGTTTCATGTCTATGTTCCGTACTTTAATATCCAGGTCGCCGAGCAGCTGATCAACCCGTTCGGCCAGGACGATGACGACTTCGAGGGGAACTGGTGCATCGACAGGAACCTACAGGTGACTGTTTCAATCAATCAACGTGGTTCATTAAATGCTGTTGTATACATGTTCTACTTGTCAGCACATGAACAATGACATGTCCTCCAGTTAGCTCTGAGAACCGGTAGGTCTCACGTGTGTCGAAAACTTGATTCTCATGATTTCACCGCCCAAATTGCTTATTGTTGTTTATTGTTTACGACAGATCTCGTTCCTGGCTGTTGATGATATGTACCTGTTTGTTTGTTTGTTGTTGTTTACTAATGTTGTTTATTGTTGTTGTTTATTGTTTACCATAGATCTCGTACCTGGCTGTTGATGACATGTACCTGTCCCACCCGCCCCTGGAGAAGGATATCTACTGGAACCAGCCGGACCCAGATTGTTTACTGTTGTTGTTTATTGTTTACCACAGATCTCGTACCTGGCTGTTGATGACATGTACCTGTCCCACCCACCCCTGGAGAAGGATATCTACTGGAACCAGCCAGACCCAGACCTACCTTACACACAGGCAGCTCTCAGCAGCAGAACTACGTCTTTCCTGGGATCTACCTTCGAACTCAGGTGAGATCATTTTTGTTTTCTTAATATAAGTGGTCTTAATCCATCTTCTTCCAAGATACCGAAGACATATGAGAAAATATATGACGTTTTTCTGCCAATATTTCATCCTTCACAGAAAGTCAAAATCCATTGAGCCATCTATGTCTTGGCCTATGTCCACCTAGTTCCTAAAAATTAAAAAAAAATTAAAACGTGACCACATCCTCTCTTTCGTGTCAAGCTGCAGTTTACCGACATGTCTGTCTTCACCTAACTTAACTTAAAAGGAAGCAATAAAGAAGCAATTGGCATATATGCATTTGGTTGTAGATGAATTATCTTCCAATGACTAACATGTTCTCTCCCCTTCCAGACTGAACAAAGACGACATGCAGTTTAAGCGAATGCCTCCCCTGGAGGAGTGTCCGCGCTCCGGCAACTCCATCAAGCGGCGCTCCGCCAACTTCACTCGAGCCTTCATCGACAGCATCCTGTCCCGCAGCGGGTCCACCGTGTCGCTCAAGAGCTCGGTGGCGGGCACCCCGACCACCCTGTCCGCCAACAACACGCTGAAGAAGACGTTCTCACCCCGCAAGCACGCCCACACCGTCGACAGCTACACGGAGCTGCGCGCGCTGGGTATCATGCACAAGACGGACTCACAGGAGTCCCTGGTGTCGCCAGGGGAGAGTGGGGAGGGGGGCGACAGCCGGTCGCCATCGGGAAGAGACAGCCATTTTTCCATCCCTATTACTCCCAGATCGAGCCAAGACGTCGCCAAAGACGAGGCCAGTGATACGGTACCGCTGAAAACGCCTGGAGCCTCCGCCGTGGAGCATCTGACGGTCCCCCAGCCTCTCCGGCAGCTCAGGAGGATGTCAAAGTCCGTCTCGCACCTGGTGGAGCCGCCGCGCTACCCGACTGAGGCCAGACACGGCTACAGGCGCTCCAGCGATAACATCGCCTCCATGGCCAACACGGCACAGTTCAGGGGCGCCACCACGTCTTCGGACTACTTCTCCAACGACAAGATCTCGGCGACTGCGAAAGATGCAGTCTTCCATCCGGCGGTCCCCCACGAGAAGGCTGCCGGGAGGCTAGCCGGTAGACTGACTGCCGTGAGCAGTCCACTCGCGGAAGGGAAGCCCGAAACGGCCCGGTTACCACCGTACAGGGCCAGGAAACCGTCGGGCCCGACCTCCACCCGCCCCAAGGGTGTGAAGTGGTTTGTGTACGAGGGAGACAGCGACGCGGGGCAGCTGAGTAGCAGCGACAGCGGACACGGGTCGGTGAAGAGTTTACGAGACCTGTGTCTGCAGATTGAGCCCCCACCGGGTAGGGAGGACGGGACGGACGGGCGGACTGCACCCCCACCGGTCAAGGGGGACGGAATGGACGCGCGGAATGCGACTGTGAAGACGAACGTTTTGAGTAAAGAGGCGAAGGGTGCGGAGAACCCGAAGGTCGAGATCCACCTCCCAAGACTAACGTCTGTGTAAGGGCGCGATGACATTGGTCGTGCGATCGCCGTGCGTGTGTAATGCGGTTGGATTTTCAAGCAGGCTGTGACTGAACCAAACACCGACAAAGATTAAAGACAGCCATTTGTGTTGCAAGAGAGCTGAATTTTGAAGGAAACATACATGGCTGTCCCAATAAAGTTATCAATCGTACGACGACCGCACGACCTTCGTGACCGTGCCTTTGCGGTGCTGCCATGTGCGTCGCACGGTTGTAAACTAATAAGGGCAATATTGTTGTGCATGTGTCGCACAGATTTCAGCTCTCCTGTTGTCGAAAAGGCAGAACTAGATCCTTGTCAGAGGAAGGTACAGTACTGTCTATCATGAGTACCAGCCTGGTTAGTTTACTGGGATCATCACATATTGGGCCCCGGTAAACTAACGAGGCTGATGATCAGGCTAGGTTCTGTCACAGCTGGCTTGAAAATCCTACGACATTTAAATCGTACGACAACCTACGACGAATGTGGCAGCGACCAAAGTGGAAGGACAAAACGTCGCGCGGAAAATTACTTTAGACTCAGGGAAACGAACCAGACATGAACATCATCAACTACGCGCAGATTGCCGAAATAACGTATCGGTGATAACCGGCCCCAGAAGAGTTGTACAAATTGACCAATTTTTAACAGCCGGTTACAGGGACTAAACCATAGTATTAATAAAGCCTTTACCTAATTGGCAACAACATTGATATATACGCAGCTAGTTGCCATACAGTGCAATACCATACGTATAAAAGGAATCCCTTTATATGCAGTAACCGCTTTTATATGTGATGCTGCATGGCTTTGACTACATTGTAGTAAGATTGAAAATGCGGTCTATGAATTCTCCTCTAACATAAAGGGCATGTTTGCGCTCAATTTGTATTCCACATAAATATGTAAAAACATATTTGACCTGGCAAGTTAGATGCTGTGTTAACTTGCAGGTATATAAGCTGGTATAAAGTAGTAGCTGTAGAAAATGTTGTAAATACTGGCAAACCTTTGGACATTGACATATGAACAATCAAAGTAAAGACGTAAAGTGAACTGGAAAATGGAAATTTACAAACATGCAAGTTCTTATCATATTCAAACAGTGTCATTTTATATGTGTGTAAGAAACAATGTTCTTTAAGAAAAGATTGAAAATCATTAAAACGCACAAACAACGTACGCACGACGTGTCCTTTTGATTCTACAATATTCTCCTGTTGAAAAATTTAGAGAATGTGATGTATTATAACATATATTTAATGCAAATGTGGAATATGATTACAGTAGAAACATAAAGACGACAGTCCAGATAACAGACGTATGGGTAACGCAGAGGGCAAGCGATATATTGCCATGACAACGTGCATGGGGCGCATGCGTACACTCCGTTTCAAGTTACCATAGCAACGACTGGCCTATCACCTATGTTACCAAAAGTTTTCCGTTTTTCCAGCATTCGAAGGGATTCGAAGTATGGTATATGGAATATGGGATCTGAAATGTGGTATCCGGAATGTGATTTCCGGAATATAGGATCAAAAATATGGGATCCAGAATATGGAATCCGGAATATTGAATTCTGAAATATACTGATAATTATGGATCACGAATACTGGATCCGGATTGTGTGATCCAGAATATGGGATCCAGAATATGGAATCCGGGATCTGGAATGCGGGATCCGGAATGTGGGGTCCGGAATATGGGATCTAAAACATGGGATCCGGAATGTGGGGTCTGGAATGTATGATTCGGGACAAGGGCTCCAGAATATTGGATCCGGAATACGGAATATGGAATACGGAATATGGTATACGGAATATCCGTGTATGGGTCGAACTCAACTTGTCGAAATCCAGCTGGTGAAACGCCTACATGTAAACATCAGTGGGGAGGGGGGTGACACCAGGGCGACTTATCAAGTGTTGATTGATGATTTATCCACTACACTTTCGACCTTTAATGACAGGCAAAACACAGATCAAGCATACATGCAGCTGACAGGGTTTTTTTTACAGCCAAAGGGTCCCTGTTCATGTTGTATACGTATATTATAGTGTGCCTTTCTGTACCCGAAAGTGGCTTCTGATTTTGTGAAATTGGTACATTTTGCCAATGACATGATCATGATTGTGCTAGCCCGGGGGGTGAATGTCTGCTCTGTATTGAATAAAGTGTGCCAAGTTTATGACAGAACTGTCAGAAGCTGGCAATGATGCATTACGGTTATATGGGCGTGCCGTGGATACTTGTTTTGACTAAGTACCACAAATTTGTACTTTATACTTTCCTTCATTCAAACACTTAAGGATCTTTCTTCAAAGATGCCCAATCAAGGGCGGACTCAAAAGGCGTTCAACGTATACTATACTATACTATAATGTACTGATAATTATGGAAGGCGATAAAGTCGTAGAGGGGACATGTCGAGTATATTGGCGCTTTTCAATGTGCGCTGGGGCGGAAATCCCAGACACCACGGTGCACACACAACATTAGTCTCCAAGCAGATCCTACGGTGCCTTAGAGATAGTTTCAAAGCTGACAAAGGAGTATAGCCGGCCAAAGGGAGTCAGACGGGCACCGGAGCCGGCTGTACTCCTTTGCAAGCTTTGATACTATCACTAAGGCACCGTAGGGTCTGCTTGGAGACTAACACAACGTATCAACATCAAATAAAATCAAAGATAACGTTAGAAGAAGTGTAATACACAGATTTGTGTTAAGATTGTAGGATGTAAGGCGGGAGAGATTGGTGTCTTTCCCTTTCAATCATTTGCTGATACACGACTGGTGTAGATATCTATCCATCTCTAGAATGTTCTATCCTCAGTACGTGACCCACACTTTTTTTAACCAGATTGTTCAAAGCAAGGCCATTAGACCACTTTAAGGCAATGAACTAAGAAGTTGGAAATAATCGTGAACGGGGATAGCGGTGGAGATTTGCTTTGAAGGCTGATAAGTTGTAGACAGGAGGGAAACAGAAGTGGTCGAGATAGTTCCATAATTTGGCTGTCCGGGGAAAGAAACTGTTGCTGTATAAGGATTGAAAACCGACAGTTGCCTTAAGCAACCGCCAGTAACCCCTTAAACTTTGCTCTCTCTTTTCTGATGCCGGTTAGAAATAGATCTGACATTTAGAGATAATTTTGTTATTATCGGCAAACAAAAGGAGGGATACGTCACAAGGAAGTGCCACCTAACAAGGCCCTATTGTTTACAGATTGATTTTGAATTCATTTTAGAAACAGGAGGCATACAGTAATACTACCAGCTTGCCATGAATGCAATGTGTGCTTCAATGCATAGTTATAAACTGTTACTTTATCTTAATCTACTAAACTTTGTAGTTGTGTTGTTCACCTCAAACAAATTGTGTAATGGTGCATGCAGCGCGCCGTGTTAGCCCGAGGGGTGCACCTGGCGAAATTATCATACCTGGTGACAATTATCAATAATTATGCATCCATCAATATCAAATTGAGGGTTGCTGGTTAGTAGACTTTCCAACATTATCTGATAGATTTAAGAACAAGTGATGTAGTAACCGCTGTTCAGGATTTAGTGCGAATTCGTGTAGCTGACCATCCAATCTTGTTGCGACAAATGTAAGATTTCTTGTCTCCATGACACCAAGAATGTCATACAATCAACAATACTGTCAAATGAACAAACTGTACAGGTCGCTTTGAAGTAAGATCAAGATATGGCATTCAGCCTTTCAACGACTTGCAAGCGCTACGATCACGTCTCAATGATAGTATGCTTATTTCGACTGCTGATACAGTTACGGTTGGGCAAAAGAAACTAGATATCTGCTAACAATCTGAACAATAATTTTGTTGGTTTTACATTGACACGTGCAGCGTACGTTTTCAAGTGTAAAGATGTATCAAAGTAGTTTGACTTGTTTTGACCCAGCTGGCTGCCTATCGCTGGTGGTGACGAGAGTTCTATATTTGTCCCAGAATATACCTGCAGGACTAAAGAGGGGTTACAGCTATCATCGTAAAATTTCCTTTGCTAACGATTCATGGAAAATCTTTAATGCGAAGCACATTCCAACAGTTACTATTAGGTAGGACCGTGCGTCTATTCAAAGTGACTACCACAGACCTTGTTAGTCACCGATCGAAAGCAATGATCTTTTATTCACCCCTTGTTTTTGGTAAGTAGTTGATCAACCGCAAATGGCTCCATGCTATTGGCCGACGGTGACGTTAATTCTATTTATGGCTCAGACTGCCGATCCCGAGTTAAAGTGAAGGATTATAGACCAAATAAAGTATATTTCTTTTAAAAGGAAGTACGGAAATGATCAAAATAAAGCTGTCTCTTAAATAAAAGTTCGACGGAGAGTTATAATTTGCTTGACGTAACTACATCAGGCGTTCTAATTGATAAATTAGCTGGAAAATTAATTTCTATTCACCCCTGATAATGATAATGAGATGTTCCACTCTGTACACGTCACAGGCGTTATAATTGGCACTTCAGGAGGAAACAAAGTTTGCAGAAGTCAGTGAGCAGCAGAATGGCGGCCGGCTTGGTGCGTGTTATCGTGCTCCTGTGTGCGGTGGCGGCGGTCACCCGGGCCCAGACATGGCACAATCATCTAAATCCATCCGGAACTTGGATAAAGTAAGTGCTGAATCGAAATCACAATACCTTGAATACAATGATTTATAAGTTTACAGTTAGAGGCGTAGGATAAAAAGTACTCGTGGTTCGAAGTTGGCAGGCCCCGAAGTTATTGGGAACGCCCCCGTCAAACCCGCCATAAACCAGAGAGGCTTTTTCTTTCTTGCCCACGAGTTTATTTTTGCAACCTGTCCAACGAATTTCTTGCAAACGCTTTACACCTCAGCTGACCTGTATCCTTATCGTTTTTCTGCGTTTACCTAATTCTAGCCCAAGAACTAAAATCTATTACTTTTTACCAATACAGCTTTTCGACGTCAAATAATCACATATCCTGATTCATCTTAAATCCCCCGCCCCCGCCCAGGGATAACAACATATTTAATCTCCTCGAAGTTCTTTCAATTACTCTAAACAAGAGGTCATTCAGGTTAAATAGTATTAGGTACTTGTTGTAGTTTTTAGCACTTTTGTAGCGCTTTTTACGGTGGTCATTTCGACCAATGATCCTAGCTGTGGCGTGGCGGCCCTGCCTTTGGAGAGTTCGCGAGTTCGAATCCCAGCTGTTGACGCTCACCCGACGTGCACGCTACTAGAAATGGCTGCAGTCCTTAGAACGGAAAGTTAAACCGTGGTCCACTGTTCATTGTAATTGTAGAAAAGACCTAGGGGAATAGATTCGGTAATTGTAACCTGTCTTCTCTGTCACCGCTAATGGAATAATTCATCTTCAGTGAGCTAAAATGAATCTAGAATTTTAGTTTTACGTTCATTTATAGCAACTATAATGGTTGGAATCCGTCGAGCTGCAAAAACAAAGGCTTCAATCAAGCAAATGTTTTGCTGCATTTAATTTATCACACCTCGGCGGACAGAGTTGTCAGAGGTAAACATACCAGATGCCCCGAGGGACAAAATGTCAACGCTTGTACATTTGGGTTGACCTGGCATATCAGAGATATATGACAATGGTTGCAAAAGGCTGCGCAGAACTGATAATGTTGTGCATATTGACAAAAATGAATTCAGAATTACCAAACAAGACCTCACTCATTAGCCCTAAACTAACTGGTCGTGTTTCGTTGATGTTCAAGAACATTGCGGCTTGTATTGTTAGGTTGACAAACGTCTCTCCCGTTTCTTACAGGACGGCAATGGCACCCTTGACACAATATACTGGGAAAAAGTGGTTTGGTGTAGGATCGAACGGCAAGCTGTATGAGAGGTAGGTCATAATTCATTGTCAAAGCCAAAGTATCTATAGACCTATAGACTACAAACAATGCATTAAATTGCTTCCTCAACGAGTATGCTGTGCCGTCAAGTCGTTAACAAACAGTTCATTTTTGTGGTATCAGGTATCAGAATAACAACGGCAACTGGTACTGGGTGGACCACGGAAAACCAACGAATGATTTCTATAACGAAGGTATGGCATATATTTTGTCAGACGTCATTTTTGCACGTATACGCACAAGCATTTCTACGCCATGTTTGAGAGGGTTACAGGCAAACACAGTTAACGTTACACTTTTGAATTTTGACCAATATAAAAGATACAGATTACATAGAGCCCTAATAAATCTATCAACCTATATCACTACACATACGAGTATATGATACAAAACATATAGTAGGGCGAAAAGCGCAGGGTCATAGTCCGTGTCCGTCCGTTTTAGTCATAACTCTTGAAGCAGGTACGATATAAGTAAAATGCCATGGTCCATTCTGTATCGCCATCGGTCCCAGCCCTTCCGCAGGTCGCATCGTCATCCGGCATTCGGGCGATCCTACCCGCGGTCGGGTCGTACCTCAGGCGATAGCAAATATCCCGTATAAAATGTGTTCTATATTTATATTCCAGAGCCATGTGTACTGGAGGACAATGTCAAGCTCTTCGTCACGTCGTACAATGGTTACCTGTATGAATGGCCTGGAGCTATCAACCACGGAGGACCTTTCTATTCCGGTAGGTACAATGTTAATGAAACATCTCGCGCAGACTGATGAGTTTTCTTCGTGACAACTGATCATGCATTTCATAACCTTCATTTTTCTGTTTGCTTTTTGAACAGACGAGGACAATGTGACACTGTACTCAAGGTTTTGTAACTTATATTAACAGTACCACATACATGGTACAGACAGAAGATAAAGGTAGTCTTCTACCTCCCCGACCGAAGTCAGGTACCCATTTTTACACCTGGGTGAAGTTTGGAAGGTCATGTTAAGTGCCTTTCCCAAAGGCGCAACGTGGGGGGCACAACGTCGGGGGCACGACGGGGATCGAACTCAGGACCTTTAGATTCCGTGCCGAACACTCTACCAGTTACGCCATGCCCGACGCCATAACCCTCATAACCTTTACCAATGACGTCACAGTAAATATGGAAGGCAAATAAGAAGAGAGAGCGCCAATCATTTATTGCAAAGCATGGTTAATCTATTAACCTTCATCCGAAAGATGCATTTCTAGGACGAATCTGACCGTATGGGGTCCGTTTAGACCCCATTTTGTTTTGCTCATAGACATTTCTGATGGTTCTTTTTGTCATTACTATATATTTCCTGTTTCACCAATCTATGACAAAATTTTACAGGTTTTGATGTCAGTAATTAATGGTCATTATCATATAGCCAGGTACCGCGGACCAATCAGGAGGCCCCGTTCCACGTTGGTTATGACGTTGTAACACAGATTCCAGCCGGCCCGGTGTGTACCGCTCCTATTATTGGTCAGAATCAATCGACAACGGTGCCATTGTCGAAAAATCGACAACATTTTGACCAATGAGAAGGGGCCATACACACAGGGAAGGAAGGGATATGCAGGCATTGGCCAATCAAAAGTAGCGAACCATATGCCAGACCAGAGAGAATAATTAGAGACTGCAAGGGGGACTGGCTCCTTCTGTTAACATTGATAATGAGTTTTGTTGTTCTAAAAAGCCAAAGACTGTAATGTTTCGAATATTTTCTGTGGAAATTTTGGTTTTAAAATGCAATCTGTAATCACCTTACAAATAAATGTACCAAAGAACAAATGTGAATTTTCAGAAATTCGTCTAAGGATTTCACTTGTATGGTACCAAGGGATCTATAGGAGTTTGGGTAGTAATATAAAAGACCCATTTTCTTCCAGATCACTTCAGTGTCACTGACGAAAACTGGTGGATTCCAGTTGGAACGTCTGACCGTTTCCAAAACCATATCCAGTTGCTTGAGTAACTACTTTTTGGCATGAATTATATTGGCACGCAATAACCAAAATCCTGTATTGTGACTGTTCCCAGGTTGTTCCAGTGTGAAGAAGTCGGGACTAAAGGCTAGGACCTTCGTGCGACACACGAACGGAAGACTGTATGAGCGGTTCTGGGAATGGGGTACCGGATGGACCTTGCGATATCACGGCAGGCCTTTCTCAGCGACCTATGTACGTTTCCACAGTTTTACAACTTTGAAACTCTTTTGTAACACGATGTCCGCCCTTTGAAATGCGTTTCGGAGTTTTGCGAAATTAAGAACATTTTCTTCGAAGCGATTATCATCCGTACTCACCTAATAAACTCCCGGTTGGCATTCGTTGGGTCCTGTGCATTCCCAAACCTCACCTCGCAATCAATATCATTTGCTTTCAAGATGTGTGGAGGTTTTCGTTTTATGTATAGATTTACCTTAGTGACTTTTTATCAATCCTAACGACACGTGACCCGCCAATATGATTATCTAATCGTGTCAGCACCCGACAAATAGATTGAAAGGAAACACATAAGAGTTTATGGTATTATATATATATATGTGTGTTTGTGTGTGTTTGTGTGTCTAATTTCATATTTCAAGCAATTGAATCCATTTTCAGGTGGACACTATAAAAACAACCAGCTACGTAGCAACGACATCCGGTTACAGCAATGTGTTCGTGGTGGCGACGAATGGAAATATGTACCGACGGTGGACACATCAGAATGGAGGCAGCACCTGGTTCAACCTGGGCAAGCCTGCGGGAAAAGTCATTCGGAGCATTCACGCAACAAGATTCGGACACTGGTGGGCCATCACTACGGACGGGTCTGTTTGCAGGTCAGTATTCAGTAGTCGAACCCCAAAACCAACTGTTACATCCCAGATAGCTCTTGCATCCTAGATGTGCTTCTATCCCCAAAACGCTTCTGGGATATCCAGAACACGTCCTGTCGGAGCGCATTCAGGATAAGCCGATGTGTTTATCCAGAACGTGCACTTGTGGGAGGAGCTTAGTGTCTTAGGAGGCAGGCACTATCTTGCATGTGATTTTTCGTAGTTAGAAGGCCGCCGTCTTTGTTCTCCCCGCGCGGGGTTTGCTTGGTTTGGTTTGGTTTAAGATACTTCGGTGTGTGGGCTCCAGTAAACACGTCGAGAGCAAAGGACAGTTTTTGATACGCATTTGCTCCATCCAAACCGCGTCGCGGGGCACAAGAGCATATGCTGGATATGTTTATCAGGAGTGTGCCCCAATCAGAGGGCATCTTTGATATCCAGAACGCGATCATTCGCTTGCGAAGTGTTCTGGATATCCCAGATGTTGACCGAACAACACGTCCATAACTATCCGGCGTACAAGCACGATACAAAGCCAACAGAAGTGTGATTGAAGACAGTAAGCAGTCAAGAAGCCAGTTGTGTACTGTTTGTGATATCCACAGGTATCAGGGCGGCTGGCCGTGTTTCTCCCTGGCCAACAGAAGGATCCTGGACTGCTCGGACCCGTTTTACGTCGGTAGTGGAAAGAGATCCATGTTCTGCCTCACCGTGAGCGAAGTGACAGTGACAGTGCCAGAAGCTGGATACGGGGTGAGTACCTTCTGTAGGATTTGCTGTGCTTTTACCATCTGACGTAAGGTGGACGTTCACTGCACTTGGGGCACCGCCTCGGCATTGCGGTGTTCATTCACTGCGGCACTGTTTTGTTATTTTCGCGACTTTAAATTCAGATAATACGTAATACGTAAATATGACTTAGAAGACAACAACATACACAAAACGGAAGAAAATTCGTTCTTTATCTCTAAAATTTGTTGAGTCTTCTACGAACCCCGCAGTGCCGCACCAGTGCCGCAAGTGCAGTGAGAGTCCACCTTTAGTTCGGCGAGTATTAGCTGAAGCATTGGCAAACACGCTTATCAATATTATTAGCAGTAGCACATACCAGCGCTTCCATCGGATCCTAAGCTGAACTCTAATCATGTTTGACCATATTGAACCAAACTTAGCGTTGTGCTTGATTGTTTTGTTTCAGCTCTACCAGCTAACTGTGGGCTGGGGGTCATCCACTGGGACATGGGTGAACCGTAATTTGCCGTCCGTCCTGCACACCTTCGTCGACAGACCGAATGTAGCGTTCACCTCGTCCCCTAATTGGCCGGTCATTCAGACCCCCAAGAGCGTCTTCGTGTCCTCTACCAATGGCGTATACGAACTGCGCTTCTAGGCACCGAAGTCAATAAGAGTGCAACCCAGGGTCAAACCACATACTGTTAACTAGTCAGACCAACGACAGCCACATTTACACTGCTTAACTGGTACCTGAATAGTTTTTACTCTCTTTCTCCTCTATTTATCAACCTCTCACAGTCAAAAGTTTGGTGATCTACTAATAAGTTCTTCTCATTGACCCTTGACACGTAACTCTGACCGGGAACGACTTACGATTTGATTTTTGGATAACGATTCTGTTTTGATTTCGAGGATTCAGTATCAAATCAATATTGTCCCATATAGAGCCTGTGGCTCTAGTTTCGATGCAAAAACTACCCTCCTAGTTCAAAGGTCCAAAGATGATTGACATTGAATTATTATATTAGAATTTAACATAATCATAGCGAGAAAAGAAAAAAAAATACATGCTATTAGATGGACAGGCTCCGTTTTATAGTCACCAATCTTTAACGAGATACGTGGTTAAAAATGTCTCCATGAAATGATAATTTTTGTAATTTCGAAGATAACTAAAGAGCTTGGAATTGTTAAAGACTGGACCCTATCATCTCAAGGCAAATTTGAAGACATTTTGAAGTTTCATTTGAGCGCAGAAAATTGACTATTGGAAGTGATAATAACAAAATTTTGAAATTGCATAACATTTTTTTATTTTCTGACGAATATGTATCATGCAGCATCATTTACTTCAATGGCGTTCATTATAGTAGCATCGACTGCATGGTGACATGACTTGTATGCGAGCTTTTGTATGGGTTTTGCAGAAGCATTTGTAAAATCAAATTGCGATACTTCAACAAATCATTACAGAAAGAAAGTTATTCTTACATTTTCATAAATGTTACACTTTACGCTGGAAATGTAATTAGCATAACTTGACAAGCTAACATATTTTAATATAGCAAGAGTGTTACTGGTTTAGTGGTTTAAAAACTTCGAAATCTAGCTGTTCCTGTTCTGCGATCAATATGCAGTAATTGTCGGTAAACCTATCTGCATACTGTGGTAAGTAGACTTGAGCCTTACAGTCAGTAACGTTACGGTACTTCAAAACGTAACACAATCTGTAGTAACTAAGAAATAGTATCACTAGTCCACTGGTGTTACGGCAGTTGGTGGGTGGTATTAATGATATTCGCACCTAGTACTGTGTATTTAGATTGAGTAGAAGCTGTTACTGTAGACGGATACATACAGGAGTCAATATGTTGATTGTATAACTCAGGCCCGCATAGTTTTTCTGAATGCAATAGTTATGCTAATTTAGATGGTAAAGTGTCAATGCAGGCTTGGTTATAACTAATTATCACGGGTATCCCATTTTAAGATGCTTTTTGGCCATGATTGCTTTTGAATAAAGGTAGGTAGGGAAAAACACCGTCTGATTTCGTCTGTCTCTGTTATTTGCTGAAAGACTCGTAAAAATGTATTCAAGCAAATCTGTTAAACGTAATGAGTACAAGAATAGCACACAGGGTCCTTTTCGTTGCGCGCGTGTGCGTGCGTGTGTTGGTGTGTGTACATACATATTATGTATGTGTGTGTGTGTGTGTGAGTGTGTGTGTGTGCATGTGTGAGAGAGAGTGCGTGTGTGTGTGTGTGTATGTGTGTGTGTTTGTTTCTGTGTATGTGTGTGTGTGTGTGTGTGTGTGTGTGCGTGTGTGCGTGTGTGTGTGTTTCAATTACGAGTTGAGTATCGTCCTACGACCGAAGACGAAAACATCAGGAGAACGTCTTTGTTCCTCGCTGAAAGATCAGGGGCTCAAAATATATTTTGACAACCCGCCCGGAGGTACATAAGACAATAGATTGTCACCAAGGCCATTTCCTCGTGTTATGATAGCTGTGAGCCTTTAATAAAAAATAATGACGACTTTGTATACGTTTCTCTGCACCAGATGAACCAGAGTTGAGGTTTATCTATCACCGTTAAAGATCTGGTGTTTGAATGATAAAAAAATCTTTTACCTGAAATCGGTCCTAACCTCATGTCAGCTAGAAGTTTTTTTGTTTTTTTTACCTTTCCAAATGACCTCCCATGAGTAAAGCTAAGGGCACATCCCGACGTACGTGCAAATACGTGCTGTCTACGTGCCAAAACGTGGGCAATCTTTTGGGATCCGTAAGTGGTGAGTACCGCCTCCGTACGAACTCGACGGATTTTGGAGCACGCAGACACGACGTAGAACTTTACGTTCAGGCAAAACGTTGTGTGCCGTATGTGCCAGTATGGGCGACGCGCCTGCCCTGTACAGCCTGAACGTTTTCAGAAAAAACGTTAAGGACGTGTCCTCCAAAAAAACGTACGGACAAATTCCACGTACGGCAGGTTGTGCCCTTAGCTTTAATGGGAGTTGACAAGAGGAGCTTCAAAAACAACACCACTTACATGGACGTTCCCTGCGTGGATCTGAATTCAAACTAGCCTTTCGGCCGTATGCATAGCAGTACATTTGTCAGATCACCAATACAGAGATACTTCAATTTCTAGCTTTCATTTTTCACTTACGCGGAGCCTGATGTAGTTTACGTGACACAAGGATCTTGGGGCATTCCACTTGTGAAAACACACTCATTATGCACCCGGCACTGTGAACCTGAGAGGGAGAGTGTTCCATTAAGAGTACACATTCAAGTAGCCACTTTGATAATGGTATTGAGATGAAGAAAACATTCAGGTTTTGAAATGTCGGAAATCGTACAGTACCAACACTGATATGATAGTAATTACGTTTCGCAAATGGAGCTTCACTTAGTCTAATCATTGGGAGCGTTACAAGTGTGTAGACAGCTTTACGTAAGAGTAACATTGGCCAGTGCCTTATCAAGTCTGAAGTTGTTTTACTAGTTCCGACCCAGCTAATAGGCAAACTGGCATTCACCTCAGAATCTACTTGTAATTCGAAGTAGGGGTTTCGTCCCTTATCGAAGAATTTTCTTTCCTATCTATTCCATGCAAAACATTGTCAGTGAAGCACATTCGGACAATAACCGTCACATAAGGCCGATACGTCTATTTTGGGTCAACCACCTGAAACCCTGCTACTGCCCGATCGCAAACAAAGTTCTTATTCACCCCTGATTTTGGTAAGTAGTGGATTAACCATAAATAGCTCAGCTCTATGGGTTAAGGGTTACGTAGTTTGCATACATTTTATAGACTTTGTTGGGAGACAGGGAAAATCTCCATTTAGACCTTTTCTTTTCAGCATAATGTAAAGAAAACGTTGGAAGTAAAACGTTGGATATTGAGTACTGTCAAGAAAAATTCCACGTTTGTCTGATGTAACAAAACCCGATGTTGTAGGAGACCAATTGAGAAAACGAATTTTTTTCTCACCCTTGTTATGATAATGAGATGATCCACCTATCACACGTCATAGCAAATATGACTTGAGGGGCGAAAACTATGTCAATTCTTTCTCATCTATCTACCACCCAAAAAGTCGAGAAATAGCAACCGGACGTTCTGCCACAATTAGGGACCGCAAGGAGTGGGGTCTAATCATTTCTAGCTTTTGTCACACACTAATGACACTAACGCATGTATGAAACCATTCCATCAAGCCGTTCTTGAGTTATCTTGTACACCAACAAACACGCACACATACAAACGCTGTCTTGAATATAACAGTATGGGGTAGGAGACAAAAATTACGTTTAAAGTAACAAAAATCATGCTCACGAAAAATTGAGGCATAGTAATTTGTAGCTCGATTGTTAGTAGAAGTAGTAGAAGTAATTTTGAACGATGAAACAGTTCTTCACCCCGAGACTGCCTAGTCTTTATTACTAAAGGAACCCTTTGACATGATTTAACTGCCACAAAGCCCAGTATAGTATCACACGCCGCTGTTCTTTGTTTATGACCTGACGACCCGACCCAGCTGGCTCACAATCCCGGGAACACGTGACACAACAGTAACCGCCCTAAACCGGAACCAGGGGCATTTTGAGTTGGGACCGACGGGCGGTAGGCTCATATCCAACAGGTCTTCGTCACACCTTGTAACAGGTACGTGGACTAATATATATAGTCGTTTGTCTGTTCACCATGGTGATTAGAAGTCACTGTGTGCGTTTTCAGTTCATTTGTACAACCTTGTCAATGATGTTATATGTTACAGTACCTCATTCATTCTCAGTCAATTTGATTTTCTACATTCCAGCCTGATTAACTGCCCTGACTTCCGTTCGTGGTACAACAATTACCTAATTTATAAATCGGACATGTTTTAAGCTGCATAGTGATTAGATACAAACTGAGGCGCCGAGTTTCTCAATACAGTATGTGACGACGGTACAGTAATGTAAATGCAGTTAAATATGGGAAATGGTGCTACCGCGGGCTAAAATTTCCAAAACCACCGCAAACACTCCATTTCCCGCAAAATTATATCCCAGCGAACTTCAATGCCATAACAGTCCTAAATAGATCCCGCCGAGACAGGAGGAGCGTACTAGTATTTGTGCCGCTGTAAAGATGTTGTATTGATAGTTCTGGCGTAATGATACTACCGTTGTCCTCCTAGATCAACAGTAAATCTTGTAATATATGTTGTGTTTTATTTCGCCGTTTTCCGTGGAGCCTCCCTACTGCGAAGTCATGACACAGTGAATGTGTGTTTTATGCTATTTATGACACTGCTTCGACAGCGAACTGAGAACACCGCGAAAAAGTCAATTTTTACCCCTACCGCAAAATTCAACTTTCCATGGAATTGTTGAAATGCAACGCGCTGGAAGTCCTTTTGATGTCGTGCAAAGTTGGTGTTTTTGTTTTTTTTTTAAGTTTTATACCTGAAACTTACGACGCAGGTGTAGGTGTTTTCAATACATAATGCGGACTCGGGAAATTTAGCACACCAAATTAATGCATAGACCTCGTTGTGCGGTATATACTCACATACGTATCGCAAATTATCGATCAGGGCAATATTGTGATGTTATGAAAGCTTTTTGACAGACACCTTACTGTTGATGTTTTCTGCCTTTGTAATATTAGAAATCTGCCAACCATAATAAAGTCTTGTTTTCAATTTGCCCAAGTTGAGTTCATACAAAATATCAAAGACATACATACACAAGCACACTTCGCTATTCTAGGTACAACCAAAACAGTGCATCCGTCTGTATGTTTGAGACAAAAACAACTTTCCAGACTGTTAGACTGCACTTATGGAACACATGCCCTGTTGTTCTCGAGTGTTCTCGAGTCAATGACCCTATAGTCTTGGTAATTGTCCGAACAATATACGGAGCTAACAAATAAACTCGGCACAAAACGTTTCGCATATAAACTTTGGTTGATCATATTTCTGATGTTTCTGCATCAATTTTAACATTAAATGTAACCAAGACTAAATGAATGTTATTTGGCAGTGCTAACAGGTTAAAGCAAGCACAGTCTTTGACAGTCGAAATTGACCAAGAAATCATAGAAAGAGTTCATACGTTCAAATATCTTTGAACTTTATTAAAATCACCACTTTGCAGGCAATCTTGGTCTGTACCTTGACTCCTACAAATTAAGAAAATTCATTTTCATTCTCCCTTATCATAATAATGGGAAGAGTGATCTCTCACACGTCATACCAAATCTGATTGGCACTGTAGGAGGAAACGAAGTTTGCCGAAGTCAGTGAGCGGCAGAATGGCAGCCGGACTGGTGCGTGTTGTTGTGCTCCTGTGTGCAGTAGCGGCGGTCACCCGGGCCCAGACATGGCACAGTCATGGAAAACCTAGTACCTCGACAATCATCTGGTAAGTGTTCTGATTGCTGTACTTTGATGGTTTGGAAGAAACAAAAAGCAACAATCAGACGTTTGCACTTGAGCAGAACTTCGCCAAAGTAACTTATTGTGATTTTTTTTCCGGACCTTGGCTTTTATCAATAAAAGCATCAGACACACATTTCAGCATAACTTTTCCCGTCAGAGAATATCACGCGCACGGTGCGCAGTTTTGGCCCCCAGACAGGGTATATTGAGCCGTACCAAATAAGTTTGGCATCAAGTTAATGTTTTGCTGCACGTAATTCATTACACCTTACCAGGCAGACGCCTCGGGTAACAAAACCGTTTGTACCTTTTGGTAAACCTGGCGCAGGTGATGACAGCGCTGGGATTCAAAACTTAGATGTGTATTACATGTAATGGTTGCAAAGGCTTAACCTTTGGTTAACTTAAAGCTTAACTGATGATGCCATGCAACTTTTACAAAGTAAAGGGATGGCTGTGCATAACTTTGAGGACATTCAAGCTTCGAGAAATATGACAGGGTGACTTTTTTGTAAAAGACTTGTTACATGTACTTCCTTGTAGGTCAGCGATGGCACCCTTGACACACTTCGAAGGAAAGAAGTGGTTTGGGGTTGGTGACAACGGCAATCTGTATGAGAGGTAAGGCTTAATTCAGTAGAGTCCATTCCAAGACACCATGCGGATGTTTGTTGCCATTGTTTAGAATTGATTTTAAAGTTTTATAATTATATGTCTACGACATTTGATACTTCAGAAATATTTTCAACACTGTTTCAACTTTACAAATATTTCCCTGGTCCTGTAAAACTTTGGAAATATTCATGGTGTGGAATTGGATACTTCTAATGGTTTCTAAATAATGATAACAGCATTTTCAACCATTTTTTGTAAATGGTTCGGTGGGCTTGGAAGATAGCAATTCACACATCCTTGCAAAGTATGGTTGGGTGCCATGCAACAATGGCCCACCACAAAGGATCCACCAGTGCCCAGCAGTGAAATCTAAAAATATACAGAAGCAACAATAGGGCTTACTTTTATGGGGACAATAAACTAATTTAACCATTTGGCCAGGTTTACCATTTTTTGTAAATATTTGTAAATGTGAAATAATCACAGAGAGGTTTCACAATTATTCTAAATAAAGATATTTTTGTACAGTTACTTTCAAAATGTTTCTAAAATATTCAAAGAAATTCAAATAAATGAGTATTTTCTCAGTCAATTTTTTGAAAATAATTTAATTATTGTGGCTCAGATATTCTTTTATTAAGAATAATTCAGACTAATTATAACTATCGCCTAAAACCCCTCATGGTGTCCTGGAATGGACTCTATCATCATCCAATATCAAAGAATTCAAAATACAGTACCATTACATAAAAAACTTTTTCTTTTAACAAATATTACAATAAACGCAGAAACATTTTAGAGATATATTTATAAAAAGTAGGTTTTATACAAAATTCATGTTGTATTATTCAAAGTCATTGTATTATTCAATATATCTGTTATCTCTGATTTCAACAAACATTATAACTAGGAAAACAACATTTTAAACATAAAGAGCATCGGTGTAGTAGATCTAGAGTGATGAAGTTCAGAAATGAAGTGCACAAACCGGAAATTCCAGAAAATATCTGTTCACTAGAGGGTACGTCCATTTATCTTGAACGTATGGAGAATATATATATATATATATATATATTTATATATATATATATATATATATATATATATATATATATATATATATATATATATATATATATATATCTGTCCTATAGGTTGACAGGTGGACATTATATATCTATATCTATCTATAATATCAGAGAGAAATACAGAGATAGATAGATAGACAGATAGATAGATGAATAGATAGATAGATATAACTTTTGATATGCAAGGAAAATCATCCCCTTTCTCTCTGTGGATGCAAAAACCAGAATCATGAAGATAATGACATGTAGCAACTCCAGCATTATACCTAAACCTTGCGAATTCCACCAGTGTGAACTGTGACAGTCTCGTAGAAAAGTTGTTGTTATATAGCATATAGCGCCTTGTACACATTTGTTTATCTACGAGGTACCTAACAGTTCGTCGTTTTGGTTCCCAGGTATCAAGACACCTCCGGCACATGGCATTGGGTAGACCACGGGAAGCCGAGCGGGTCTGACTGGTACGACTCATATGGTAATGAATGGCCTCCCTTACTTACGTCGATGAAAGTTAGACATGTAATAAGATAGAATTAGCAATTACCTATTAATAAGCAACTGGGTATGGCTTTGGAAACTGTCACACGTTTCATATAACTTTCGTTTAATGTCTTTTGCCAGTGACCAATAGTGGATGTTTTTTTTTAATCGTTTGACCGTTTCCAAAATATCCAGTTGCTTGAGTAACTGCTATTTGGTCTTTCCTTACTGCTCTTGTGATTTTTCGTGTGTTCATAATTCCTACGTAAGTCCTAGGGCAGTTTCACTTCAGGTGAATATGCAGATTGCAAAGATGGCGTGGGATGTGGGGGGTGTGGGGGGTGCGCATTCAAAACAAATCGGTGATTTTATGAGCCGTACTTCCAAACACGTGATCTCTGTAGATCTTAAGGACGGGAATATCGATAGCTATCATTTCTAAAAATGAAGACAATTTGCATTAGCCATACCAAACGTTTAAAAGTCCATAGTGACAGGAATTCCATACTTGCGGCATGAATAAGGTAAATAAAGGTGAGCATATATCATGAAACGCAGGGCCTCATTTTCATAATTTACGGACCGCTTTACTAGCTCATCTGACACAAGCACCGTTGTAAATTATTCTTTATTAGGCAGAATGGAGCTGCATTATTCATGCCATTTCAGAACCTTGTGCATTTGAGGGCGAGGATAAGCTGCATCTGACGGCGGGTGACGGTTACCTGTACGAGCGCTACTGGGCACCAACTTGGACCACTGTTAATTACGGACCACTATTCGGTTACAGTAAGTAAAATATCAAACAGGCTCAAGATCACCATCATTCCAAGTGCTGTTTCAGTCACAATTAACACAAAGTGGAAATTGATACATGACTTGAATGATGAAAAATTGTTACCTACCATTTACCTCACTATCACCAAAACTTATATGATCATCTGAAGATGTTGTTCTATGTATGACGATCAATTTTCTTTCTTTCTTTCTTCTTATCTATTCCAGATTTCCTCTATGCATCCGGCTGTTCTAGTGTGTACAAGCCGGGATTTAAGTATAGGACCTTCATGCGGGGGGCGGTTGGGCAGGGAGCGGCCAACGGGTATCTATTTGAATGGTTGTGGGAATGGGGTACTGGGTGGACGTGGCGATGGCACGGGTGGCCAGTCACCGCGGGGGGCTCAACTTATGTGAGTTGCCATCTTCTTATAACAAGCTGTCAAATGTTTCCAAATTGACTTTCAGAGTTTCAAGCTTTGTGGAGAGTTTTTTTTCCCACCCATCGTTTATTATACATCAATTGCAAATTCCGTCCTTAATTTTGATAGGCTTTTAACATATCCTGTTTAGTTGAGTTCCACCGGCATCCCCACCCCGTAGTCAGTTCATGTATCTTCATTTAAGTTTATTTCTTCATATACATGTTACCTACTACTTTAAATTTAAGTTTATTTCTTCATATACATATTACCTACTACTTTAATTATTTCTCGGGAAAAAAAGTCACACAAGAATGAAAAATACAACAAAGATCGACTAAACAATCCGTTATAAGCAAGAAGAAATTGTAGATTACTATCAATGCAAATAATCTTACGTGATAATCTTTAACAGTTACTGTAATATTTGTTCGTCAAGTTGTAAAACCATAATAACAGAAAGCCAAGTAGTATATCATCTTACAAATGTAAACTATGTACTATTTGCTTCTTTTCGTGATGTGTAGGGATGCTGATGTGTGACTTTTCAATCAACCCCAAGCATAACAATATACGTACGCTAAATTATCTGGTCACCGTTTCTTATTAAGTTGAAATTATGTATAAAAACTACTTAATATTACAATCTCATGTCAAAGTTTGATCAATCAATTTATCGAATTCCATATTTAGGTTGCAAATATAAAAACAACCAGCTACTTACGTGCACCAAACGGTCTCAGCTTTGTGTTCGTGGTGGGGACGGATGGAAACATGTGGCAACTGTTTACACATCAGGATGGGCGGAGCAGGTGGCGCAACCATGGCAAGCCTGCGGGAAAAACCATTCGGCATATTCACGCATCTAGAGGCGGACTCTGGTGGGCCATCACGACGGACGGGTTTGTTTGCAGGTCAGTTAAATCTCAATACAGACACTTCCTGTTAGAAAAGTTGTGTCCCAATCAATTGTATCATTAGCATCATAAGCATCGTTAATCTTCATAACGATATACGTTTCTAGATCACGCACTCCTACCAATTATGAAAATACAAATAAGAATAACTTTATTGCATTGCAACTGCTTAGCTCTATGAGTTGCTAATATATGTATCAAACAATTCTAAAAGAATAATCTATTTTGGCTCGTTCTCATTTAAATGTCGAAATGCTGTCGCCTGACTTTACGCCTTGATATGGAGTAAATTATAGACAACATCACTGGTTCCTTCACTTTCCCACAACCCCTTCAATGTTTTACAAAAGATGCACAACAACATCCGTATTGGTTAATGGCTTAGAAGATTATTATAGCCACTGGTGGGATTTCACCCCCTAAAAAATGGCTGTCGCCTAAGAAGATACGAAGATTTCAAATAGTAGCCAAAAATGTAACAATTCAGTTCCAAGAATGATTGTTCGGTAGGTGAAACCAGCTGACTAGGCCCTCTGATCGATCACGTCAGATCGCTCCTGTCACTGATCTTGGAGGCTGTGTGAGGTGGTTTATACCTGTCGCCAGATTCTGTAACAAACGTTACCACCATGAGTACGATGGTTGCCACGGTTACATTATCCACGTATAAGACTAGAAATGACCGTTTTTGTGACGCTGTATAGTTTTTCTGCCTTTCTAGAGAAACAAGAAAGGGTTGTTGACTGCCATTTGTATCCCACCTTGCTTAACAAAATGTTGTACAGAAATGACTGTAACAAACGTTACCATTGTTCGATGCTAAGCTTTCTATTTGACCTGGTGTAAAAGAGCTGCCCACTTTGTAAATGTTCCTAGGGACGTCCACTTATACCTAAATAATGTAGTCAATAAGGTGAGTCCTTTCGAAGAAAACAGGGTAAAGTCTACTGTAGTAACAAACGTTACCAGTAACGTTTGTTACATGCCCTGTGATGCATTACCAATGGGACCGAGAATAATAAGTTGCCATTTTTTGGCTATGGTTAAAAGAGGAATTTTCCAAAACAACCACGTAGTTTTCACTGAAAATAAAGCCGATTTATTTTTCGACCAAAAAAAAAAATGCCATTTTCGACATTTCAATGAGAACGAGTGTTTATGAATGATAATAGTATAAACAGTCAAATGATAGCATTAGGCGTGCTATATTCTGAAACATTGTGGCAGTGTGCTGCTTCAGTAGAGTATGGTAATGTTGTATATAAATTGACCGACATATTAAACATTGTATGGTAAATGGTAACATTGTATCAGACTTATAATTACATTATATAGACTGTAACAATTTTTGACTCTCTCTATCATAAGTTGGACAATCGATTACAAAGTAGAATTCATTCTCAATACCATCATGGCATGTTGGACACAGTCTCTCGTTGGCTGGTGTGTTACATATCGACTCTTTTCGATTTGTTAGGAGTGGTCACTAATTCTTAATTTCGTAATGTTATTTCTATAAGATTTGTTCTGAATGGTTAAAAGGAAGATAAGTTTTCACGAAGTTTTTTATTTTATTTTGCAATAGGTTCTAAATTTTCTTAGACGTTTTGTTTCTTGTTTCTAACCGGAGAGAAACGTGTCTATCAGGCGGTTTTTGAATATGTGTCCAAACTGGTTGGCATTAATTAACGGCATGGTTGAGCCAAACAGTTTGGAAGTCATGTCTACATAACATGTCTTGTACATGGACAGCCCAGTCTTGTTGTAGCTGAACAGAAGTATTGTCGGCTTTCTTTGCGAATCTGTCATTTGGAAGACTATGTAATCTAAGCCAGTATTTCATCATCTGTGTTCGTGAATCAATGTAAAGTGGAAACACTCCTAGCTTACCCCTGACCGCGGCGTTTATAAAGCTTTTGGAAACGCCGAGTGTTATTTTGCAATAGTTCCACACTACGAACTGAAAATCCGTAATTTCGTAAGATATTTTTCGTTGCTGAAGTGTTACGTTCTGTTTTCTAAGTATGTTTGGCTGATAGATAATTTTCAGATTGTCGCTGTATCTTCGAAATCGGACAAGGACAGAGCGCGAAGTCGAAGGGTTTAATATAAGAGCCTAATTTGCCAAATGTAGTTTGGATGAAGAAGACCCAAAACTAGAATAAATTATGCTAATTACATCCGTATTACTTTAATCGATGAAACAAATTTAAAAAAAAAACAATCATTCCAAACACCGCAGTATCCGAACTGTGTGTTGTTTGTCGTATCCACAGGCGCCATGGTAGATGGCCGTGCTTTTCCCCGCCAAACAGATTTGTCCGGGACTGCTCGGACCCGTTTTACGTCGGTGGCGATCAAAGATCCATGTTCTGCATTACCGACGATGACGGCGCCTCATGGACTGCCGAAAACAGGGTGAGTACTTTTTATAGAGTTTGTTGTGCTTCGCCCATCTACCTATCTAACTAGCTCAATCATTCTTAGCGAAATACTATCAGTAGAGCTTAATAGCACTAGACCGGTGACAAAGCTTGATCGTACATGTAAGCTGAACTCTGATCATCAAGGAGGTAAAAGTAGCTTTCGAAATTTCACGTCCTTGCTCTAATTTAGAGGTTGCCTACAAATGAAGGTATTGCATTTCGTGTGTCTGTTTGTGCAACCGAATATCTGTGCCCAGCATAACGTTTGAACCTCTAGATGGATTATAGTGACATTTCGAATCTGGGTAGGTCTTAAAAAGACAAAGGTCAAGGTCAACTCCCTGGTGTGTGACCTTGGTACTACAGCAGAACTTTTGTTTTTTGTATCTTTTTAATTTTACCTGAACATGCTCCTTGTTGTTCTGTTTCAGCTTTACCAGCTTACAGTCGGCTGGGACCCAGCAACTGCCACTTGGGTGGGCCACGGCATCCCCGCATCCAATCAGTACTACTACGTCGACAGACCGAATGTGGCGTTTCTACCTAACCCCTCGTGGCCGGTGGTTCAGACTCCCCGAAGCGTCTTTGTGCCTTCTACTGAAGGCGTGTACGAACTGCGCATCCCCTAGCCAACTAAATACGAAGGCATGTTTTAAGAACCGCTCATCAAACTTGTGTTACTCTGACTGACCAATGATAGTTCTTAGCTATACGATGCATCTATGTATGTGGGCTCCATTTTCCCCCTCTCATCCTCTCATCATTCCTCTTTCCCCTCTCTCATCTCTTTCCGGAGTAAAGTCTTGGTAATCTGCTAATAAGTCTCAGCAAAGTGTTATGCACGCGTGTCTCGTAACATTCTAATTGCTAGCAGTCGTGCGTGTAATTTTTCATATCAACTATTTTCCTCTTTCTCACTCTCTCCTCCTCTCTTATTTTCCAGAGTAAAGTCTTGGTCATCTGCTAATAAGGGAGGGATAACTTTTCTCATACATGACCCTTCACCCTTAACTCTGACCCGGAACGATTACGACTTAGTTTTCGGATGACGATCATGTTTTGACTGCGAGGATTTAGTATAATAATGTGTATTGTCCTTAATCTCCAAGCAGATCCCTGGTGGCAGGCAGGTAGCATCTATGTACCGAAACCATCTCCATTGGCTATTAAAGCAGTTTCATTTGTCACCGCCTGATGAAGGCTTTGTCCAATATGCGTCAATATGTCGCAGATCCTTAGTGGCAAATGGAGAAGTTGCTTGGCACAGTAGAATCCTGTTAATTGCATGACCCATTAGTCAGAAGATTTATGGTTATCAGGCTTAGTCAATTAACCTTAGGACACCAAATGAGTGGCACTGGCCACAAACAGACAATTTCGTCAAGTTTGACGGTTCTGTTCCCATGCATCGACCAATAACGTTGTTCCTTTGTGGTGCCGACATCATGCATGGGTGCTGCTTGCCTGTCACCAAACATCTGCTTGGAGTTTATATTTTCCCCATGCATAAGTGTTGTCACAAGACACCACCCTTTTTGGAACCACTGTTATAAGATCTAGATCAAGATCACTGAATCGAAAAAAAGGTAAAAGAAAGAATTATGTCCCATTGGAAGGAGTGACTCTGTTTTGCATGCAAGACATTTTTTAGAATTTGAACGTAACCAAAGAACCTGGAAGTGAACCCGCAATGATGATCCCAAGGCAAATTTGCAGTTTCAGATGAATTGATAAAGACAGAAAAAGTGATTATTGGCAGTGATTATTGCAATTTTCAAATTACATTTTCATTATTTTACACATACTTTAATAACCCAATTCAGACCTAAACATACTTTAATAATCCTATTCATTTTAGGCCCGCCCCTTCGAACTGCTGTTAGTCTTATACGACTTATCATATGACCCCCCCCCCTCACCCGTCTGAATAGGGTTACCTTATAATCGGTATCATACAGCATGATAAGTGAAAAATAAACCATACAGCATAATTTGCTTCAGTCGCCGCAATAGGTGCATGGTGATATGACCAGATTGATTAGTTGTGAGCTTTACTTAAAATTTTGCAGAAGCGTTTATGAAACTATATTGCGATACTTCATTAAGGTCTTAAGATTAAATTAGAGAAAGCAACTTTTCAATCGATGCTATTTTGCAATAGTAATTAGCCTAGCTTGACAAGCGAAGTGTCTTAGTGTCTGTTCCATGATTAATGTAGGAATCATTTGGTCAACATATCTGTATACTGTGGTAAGTAGGTTAAGTTACAGAGTATAAAACATGATAGAATTTGTAGTAACTAAGAAATGTTATCATAATTCTTCCACTGGGGACAAGGTATCCAAATATGGCAGTACAGATTCAATAATAGCCGCACTGAGTGCTTTTTATTTAGAACGAATACAAGCTGTTACTGTAGACTGATCAATATAATGGCTGAAAAAATAAGGCATATTTAATCTTACATTTTATCTTAATCTAAATGCAATTTATTGTTCACACGTAGGTCTGGTAGACGCAATGCTGACTTGGTTGACTTATTTTTGTGCATTTTATTTTCTTTCTGCCCATGGTTGCTTTTGAATAAAGGTATGCGGGGAAAACTTTACTGGCTCGTGTCTTGTAGATGTTTGCAGAAAAGACTCATGAAAATATATCAAAATTAAATCGGCTAAGCATAATAGCGATATAATATCTACTCTTCGCTTTGTATTTCAAAACCCATGCATAACAGAAAATTGATCCTTCATCTTTGACTGCCGAAGACAAAGAAGACTGAATGTATTAAAACTACATTCATGCTGACGGGGGACCTGACCCACACTCCCCCCCACCCGACCCCCCTCCCCCCGTGTTGCAAACAGCCAGCGAAAGGGTAATATTGTCACCCCGAAAGGGGCGGTATAACCCCGTCATGCGTCGACCGATGATGATGATGCATATAATGATGACCTTGACACAGGCTATCGTCCTACCGTCCTCCACATTAGCAAATACATTTTATCGCTTCTATGTTTAATTGCCTATTGATACAGCCTAACATGTGTGCTGCCCCTACGGCTGATTAAACAGCCTACGGCTGATTAAAAGGCTATGGGACGAACGAACGAACGATGTTTAGATGTCTTGTAAAGTTGCTTGCTTGGTTTATGACTGAGTGAATTTTATTTTTTTCATTGACAAGCTTTTGAATAAAGGTTACATGTGGGGAAGAACACCTTGGGATTTCGTCTGACACGTTTTGTGTTGAGAGACTTGTAAGGCGTGTTATATGATTAAAGCAAGTAGCATCTTTTGGGCTTTGAGTGATAGAAGCAGAAATACTAGATGTGAAAACGTATGTCACCTCTTTCACTTCTATGTACAACCAAAAAAGTCTTGACCAGAGCACCAGACATCAAAGCCAGACTTTCCGCTACAATCCCTGGGGAAGACGCAAGGGTCTAATCATTTCTAGTTTTTGTCACACCCTTATATAAAACCAATCCATCTAGCCGTTTTCAAGTTGTCTTGTACACCAACAAACACAAACGAGCGCACACAAACACTTACAAAAACGCACACATACAAACGCTGTCCTAAATATAATAGTATGGGGTACAAAGATTACGCGAATAACAAACATCATGCTCACGAAAAATTGACGCATCATATTTTTTAACTAAAATGTTTGCAGTAGACGTAATTTTGCACAAAGACACATCCCTTAAACCCGAGACTGTCAAATTATTATTGCGAAAGGAACCGTTTGACCGTGATTTAACTGCCACAAAGCAGCTAGTACTTTGTTGATAACCCGACGCCCCGCCCCAGCTTTTTTACAGTCTGCACGGTTCCAGATCAGTGTCATGAGTCACTCCTACGCACCCATAACACAACAATAACCGCCTTAATGCCGAGGTTACACATAGCCGAATGTACGTAGCTCCCGAACAACAGCCGACCCTTAGCCGACTCAGGTCGGCTGGTGTTCGGGAGCAGTCTGACCACGCCTATCTATTAGCGCCGAACATGTCCCCAACATGTCCCAACCATCTCCCGACCAGTAAATGACTTACTCTCGACTTTGTCCCGAATGCTAACTAACCTATTACCAACCATGCCGACCTCTAGCGGCAGACTGCCAAATAACTCCTGCCGATTCCCAACCGATTGCTTACCCTCTCACGACTTGAAATGGACATAATCAGCGATTTAAAAAAAAAACCATTTTCATTTTCAATCAAAATAATCCTTTCTTCTATTATGTAAACATATAACACAGATAGCTCTAATACGGTATTTATGGTTCTTTTTGTTTTTGGCTGGATGTCGGTCGTGTGAAGTTCGGGGGGTAATTCGCCCACGCCCTGGTAATAGTTATTTTGCTTGGGATTGAGTTAGCAGAGATTTGTCTACGGTTTGGGGGTGAATCGTTAGTAGGTTGGAAACAAGCTGGGAGTATTTAGCAGTGTTTATGGCTTGGTGAAGCAGTTAGAATTTGACTGCTGAGATACTCCCGAACACCAGCCGAACACTAACCGACCATGCCGAACACCAGCCGACCACCAACCGACCTATTCCAGACCCGCCGTTCAGAGCCGAATGTCGAACACCAGCCGACTCGGGAGCCAAAGTTGGCTATGTGTAACCTAGGCATAAGGTAACAGAACACAGTTTTCGGCCTATGGGGATTTCTATAGTTAAGGGCCTCAAGGTGACTGGCTTCGACGCACAAAAAAATATAGTAGGGTGCACTTTCGAAATACCAAAAACAATTTGTTCCAGTTCAGGGTAAGAGCCACAAAATTATGAAAAACAACAAAATCCTGTCGGCGCATCGCCCTCTCACGACCACTTTGAAACGCCGCTCTGCGGAGGCCACAGAACTGCAGCCGACTCACACTAGAAGGGCAGTTGCGTAATGGGGCGCATTTATACAGTGTCGAAATAGAAAACTTCCACAATCCAAACCATGCAGTCTCAGAGTCGACACCTTCCGTGACCACGTAGCACAGGTTATATCTGGCTGCCCCTCAAATAAGGCTTTTTACCTCTCCTGCAACAAGTTTATCCGTACTACTTTATGTACCCGCATCATAGACCCACGGGGTTCGCGGATAAATACTGTGTTCTGCTACCTTAAACCGGAACCCGAAACATTTTGAGTTGGGACCGACAGGTGGTAGGCTCGTTTGTAACAGGTCTTCATCACATCTGGTAAAAGGTACGTGGATTGATATATATATAGTACTAAGTACCATCGGGACAGAAGGGATATACGTTTAAATAGTTGTATATTTATAGTTGTAACGTTATAATACTACCGTTGCCCAGCGAACCTAGCAGTAAATCTGGACATTTTCGTTGTGGTTTATTTCTGCGTGTTTTTTTTTTTTTTTTGAGGAGCCACTCTCCCGAGAAATCATTACAAAGTGAATGTGTTTTTAATCCTATTTATGTTATTGCTTCGACAGCAAACTGAAAACACCGTGAAAAACAATGTTCACCCCTACCGTAGAATTATTTTTCAATGGAATTGTTGAAATGTAACGCGCTGGCAGTCCTTTTGATGTCGTGCAAAGTTGGTGTTTTTTTTTGTTTTTTTTTTAAGTTTTATACCTGAAACTTACGACGCAGGTGCAGATGTTTTCTTCAATTCACGACGTAGACTAGGATAATTCAGTACACAAAATCAATGCATAGACCTCGCTGTGCGGTATATGCTCACACACGTATCGCCAAATATCGATCAGGGCAATATTGCGGTGCTGTAAAAGCTTTTTGACAGACACCTTAATGTTGATGTTTTCTATCTTTGTGTCGTTAGAAATCTGCCTACCATAATAAAGTCATGTTTTGAGTTTGCCCAGGTGGAGTTCATGCAAAATATTAAAGACATACATAAACAAGCACACTTCGCTATTCTCGGTACATCCAAAACAGCGCATCCGTCTGTAGGTTTCAGACAAAAACAACTTTCCAGACTGTCAACTATGTCTCCATTTTTCATGGAGATAATAAAGAAGCTCTGTACTTTGTTTATGATCTGACGCCCCGCCCCAGCTTGCTTACAGCCTGTACGGTTCTACATCAGTGTCTTTTAAAGCTTTTTAAAGCTGCATATTGATTACATACAAACTGACCGCATCCATTTCACATATACTGCAGAAACTTTCCCGGTATTTTATGATCGCGGTTTGTGGACGCTTCACTACGAACTCAACACACCGCGAACATTTTCCTTCTGTGTTCCGTTTGTGCGGCCTACGGCATCCCTTGTACGTACTAAACATTTTCACTGTATCGTAAGAATTCATTTCTCCTAACGAGCTACTGTGTAACACCGTGGCAGAAAAGTGATGTACTATATGTATACAGCGGGTAGATATTGATGGTTTAGTGACAGTCACTGTTGGTCACGTCAGTACTATTAAAGTAAAAATCGAATTGTTCTTTTCATTTGCAGCACCCTTGCCGGGTAACCAGTGAGCGGTTTCCGACTGGCGCGCGGTTCGTAGAGGCGCCAAATTTGCCATCGCAATATGTGACGAAAATGCAGTTTAGTTTGCGAGACCGCGCTACCGCGAACTCAAACCAACAAGACTGGCAATAAAAATATTATTGCCATGACGACGATTGAGGGGAACAACAATACAGCCCAATTCAGAAATAGACTGGAACTTCCCTGTCGCACTATCCCTGGCACAATATACGAGCCCACCTGTAACATAAACCTACAGCCAGCAGAAATGTACTATCCCTGGTACAGCACAATGGTCTGCCAGTAACCTAAGATCACCTAAACCTACAGCTGAGCACTACAGTGTGTAGTGGAGAATAAAAAATAAGGAAGAACGAACTGTTTCCAGCACTTCCGTCCTTGAATGACTTTCTTGCACCTTACCCATATGGCTGTCCTACTTCGTAATATTCCAGTCCTTGGATAGTATAATAGGCCTTGAACAATTATATTTGGCTCTGAATATGATAACCATTTGGATGCCATCGTTCAAGATCATGACCTCTATATGAAGTATTTCCTGTCTGCCTGAGGCGTATGGCTTGAACAAGCTCTAGAAAAGAAAATGTATCCTTCATACCATAACATAACAACCAAGACAATGTGATCCACTGTTCAGAGTTTCCCTGTCTACCACTAGTTTCAAGGGACAAATTCCTGCAGGGAGCCAGTGTGACCTACATTCCACTATTGCATACCAGAGATACATCTGGAACAGATTGGGGGGGGGGGTGCTTGCATACCCAGCATACTGCATTCCTGAGGAAAAATTCCTGTGCAATTCCTAGAATTTTTGCAGACTGAACGCAATATATACCACTTGACGACTCCCCTCGTCAAAAACACTCCTTTTCCCCGCTACCGCAAAATTAAACCCCAGCAAACTTAAATGAAGTCACAGTAACTCCCCTCGAAACAGAAGGAGCATATTTGTACTGCTGCAAATATGTTGTATTTATAACGGTTAGTTACAACGTTATGATACTACCGTTACCCAGCAACACCAACAATAAATCTTGAAATGTTGTTGATTTATTTCTCCGTTTCTCGCGGAGCAACCCTCATGACACAGCTATGTGTGTTTTATGTTATTTACGGTAATGCTTCAACAGCGAACTGAAAACACCCCTACCGCAAAATCCTTTTTCGCATGGAATTGTTAAATTGTAACGCTGGCAAGTCCCTTTGATGTCGTGCACAGGTGGTGTTTTTTTTTTTTACTTTCATACCTGAAACTTGGGACACAATCACAGGTGCAGGTGTTTTCTTCCATCCATGATGTGGATTTGGAAAATTCAGCACACAAAATTGTAATGCATATACGTTCTGCGGTATATGCTCATACACGTATCGCCAAATATCGATCAGGGCAATATTGCGGTGCTACAAAAGCTTTTTGACAGACACCTTAATGTTGATGTTTTCTGCCTTTGTACTGTTAGAACTCTTGTTTTGAATTTGCCCAAGTTGAGTTCATACAAAATATCAAAGACATACATACACAAGCACACTTCGCTATTCTCGGTACATTTAAAACAGCGCATCCGTCTGTATGTTTCAGACAAAAACAACTTATAGAAGACATACCCTGTTGTTCTCGAGTCATTGACCGTGATAAAGTCTTGGCAACTGTCTGAACAATATAAGGAACGAACATGTCTTACAACACTAGTCACTTATGTTACTGTATAAGGGTGGTATCTCACTGCATTTCGGTCACGCTTGCGGCACTGTGGGGTTCCTTAACTGCGTCACTGTACAATTAACATGTTGCGCTATTTTCGCCCAATTTTCCTTGCACTCACACTGACGTGCGGCACTGTTGTGTTTCCAGACTAAAGAAACATGAAAATCGCAGCGTTGTAAATTTCTTTTAAATCACTGTAAAATAAAGAAACTTTCTACTGATCTGACGCCCCGCCCCAGCTTGCTTACAGCCTGTACGGTTCTAGACTAGTGTCATAAGTCAATCCTGGGAACGCGTGATACAACAGTAAACGCCCTAAACCGGAACCAGGGGCATTTTGAGTTGGGACCGACAGGTGGTAGGCTCATATGCAACAGGTCTTCATCACATCTTGTCACAGGTAACGTTATGATTATTTTTAGCCTTGCTGTTGGTACAGTTCAGTGCTGTATGTTTTGTACAATCTTGTGAGTTGAAGACTGAGGTAGGTGAGTAGGAAACATTTTACTTAAAATGCTGTAAGTGTGTAGTATTGTGTCTGACAAAGTAAGTTTTAGCACTGATGTATAAAGTAGGTAGACTGATACATAGTTGTTTGTCCACCTTGGTACTGGTGGTGAACGTTTTTAGTTCAGTACAGAACGTTATATGCACCTCTAGCATATTCTCAGTTAATCTTATTTTCTACCTTCCAACCTGATTAAATTCTGCTCTGACTTTCGTGCGTAGTACAACAATTATCTCATATTTTAATCTGGATTTGCGGAGATGATTTGAAGCTGCATAATCATTAGATAAAATCTGACTACGTCCATTTCACATACAACATTGCTGTAGAATGTGTAGATGCAGAAACTTTCCCTGCGTTTTTATGTTCGCGGTTCGTGAGCGTTTCACTAAACACCGCGAACATTCTGTGTTCTCCTCGCGCCACCTACAGCAGCCTTTGTACGTACTCAACATTGTCACAGTACCTCTTACGTTGAAGATACACGAATACTTACAAGACACATTTTGCAAAAATTCTCATTCATTCATTTTTATTTACAAGCTACTGTATAACACCATGGCAGAAAAGTGCTCTACTACGTATACAGAGGGTAGATATTGACGGATCAGTGACTGTTGATCACGCCAGCACTACTGTCAAAGTAAAAAGCTGACTGTTCTGCCCGTTTGTAGCACCCTTGCCGAGTAACAAGTGAGTGGTTTCCGACTGGTGGTTCGTAGGGGCGCCGGGTTTTCCATTATATGATAGTACACAGTATGTGACGACAGCAAAGTGCTGGAAACTCCAGATTAGTTTGTGAGATCGCGCTACAGAGCATTCAAAACCATCGCGAGCACTCCATTCCCCCGCTACCGCAAAATTAAATCCCAGCGAACCTCAATGCAGTTACAGTACTAAGTATCGGGACATTTTTTACCGCTGTAAATCTGTTGTATTGATAGATGTAACGTTAACGTTAAGATACTACCGTTGCACAGCGATACAAACAATAAATCTTGAAATGGCCGTTGTGGTTTATTTCTGCGTTTTTGACAGAGCCTCCCTACAGCGAAATCATTGCAGTGAATGTGTGTTTAATTCTATTCATGGTATTGCTTCGACAGCGATCTAAAAACACCGCAAAAACCTCATTTTTCACCCGTACCGAAAAATTCAATTCCCGTGGAATTGTTGAAAAGCAACGCTGGCAGTCCTTTTGATGTCGTGCAGCTATAGTCTTATGCCTAAAACGGGTGCAGGTGATTCTCATCCATAATGCGAACTTGTAAAATTCAGTATACCAAATTAATACATAGACCTCGACGTGCGGTATATGCTCACACACGTATCGCCAAATATCGATCAGGGCAATATTGCGATGCCATAAAGGCTTTTTGACAGACACCTTAATGTTGATGTTTTCTGCCTTTGTACTGTTAGAACTCTGCCAACCATAATAATGTCTTGTTTTGAATTTGCTCAAGTTGAGTTCACACAAAATATCAGAGAAATACATACACAAGCACACTTCGCTATTCTCGGTACAACCAAAACAGTGCATCCGTCTGTATGTTTGAGACAAAAACAACTTTTCAGACTGTCAGACTGCACTTGTCATATTGTTCTCGAGTCAATGACCCTCAAATCTTGGTAATTGTCTGAAAAGTATGAGGAGCTAACAAACCTTACAACATCAGTCACTTATACCGTAGAAGCCGCTTAATTGTACCGCCTATTTGCAGTGAATTTCGTGCAATTATCCGGCTGGTGCAATAATGCGAAGTTATCTAGCTGGACCGCACCGGTATGGGATTTTGGGGATTCCGTGCAGTTAACAGAAGTGTGCGTTAATCCGTTGCGCAATTAACTGGCTTCTATTGTATTACTGTATAAGGATACGTCAGTGTCCATATTTCTCAGTCATTCCACAACATAAACAAGAGGGGGTAGTCTTAAATTGCTGGCCAATTTTCCCCGGCAAGTGGATTTTCACAAGTCCATTAGAGCACACTTGTGTAAAAACGTATCTTGCGCAAGCGAGCAACTGGGTTTTTAGGGAAACTGATAATTGTCAATAATTCTGTTCGGTACACTACTGGTTTGCACAACGGAAAGCTCAGTGCATGTAATATCCGGACGTCTGGTGACTTTTATGTCTTATATCTGGCTAGAAGCAGGAAGGACTAAAACCAATCATACTATTGACGTCCATTACAACAACTGCTGTGTGTGAATTGTCGACATGTGGATGTACCAAATTTACAAACTAAAACAATACCAACTAGAAAGGCCGACATTTGCTTAGGAGCAAATACAGCATATTGCAATCCATCTTCATCCTTGAAAAAATCCCAAAATTCAACAATTTGAAGTTATGTTTGCTTAAAGGAAAAATGAAGTACTCTGGGCACTTGTCCTACACACCCTCATGCCGAATTTTAGGTCATTTGGTTTCAATATAAGGGCATAGGAGCCAAAAATATACATTTTTAGTTAAAAATGGCTAAAAATCCCCAAATAACTCATTTTATAAGTGCTCTATGAAGAAAGTGTTGATGGGGTCCTGTTGTCATATGTCCAATTTACCTTTGTACCAAATTTCAGGTCATTTGGTTTACATACAAGGGCATAAAAGCCAAAAATATACATTTTTAGTCAAAAATGACTGAAAACCCCAAAATAACTAATTTCTTAAGTGATCTATGAAGAAAGTGTCAATGGGGTCCTGTGAGCATATGTTCAATGCACCTCTGTACCAAATTTCAGGTCATTTGGTTTCTATACAAGGGCATAGGAGCAAAAAATATACATTTTTAGTAAAAAATGGCCAAAAACCCTAAAATAACTAATTTTTGAAGTGATCTATGAAGAAAGTGTTGATGATTTTCTGTGCTGATATGTCCAATGCACCTCTGTACCAAATTTTGGGTCATTAGCTTGTAATACCAGGGCACAGGGGCCCAAAATATACATATTTTGTCTAAAAATGACCAAAAACCCTAAATATCATAAATTCTAAGGCCTCTATCCAGAAAGTGAAAAAAACGTCTGGGGGTATTTGGTATTTCTACCACCCTGCCAAATTTCAGCTCATTTGGCCAAAAAATGAAAAAGTTGAATCAATTTGAAGATTTGACAGGAGAAGAAGAGACCAAGGAAAAACAATATATTGCAATCCCATACTATGTATGGATTGCAACATAAATATAGTTCGTAGATACAGGAAACGTTTTGAAATTGAACCCATTGAACTGCTCAATATCTTACAATACACACCCTAGCTTGGATTCTCGTCAGCAATATATGATTACCATATTAATTCAAGATTACATGTAGAACATTTTAAGTGAAGCACATTCCGATAATAACCATCGGGTAAGGACCGTACGTCTTTTTTGGAGAAACCACCTGAAACCCTGCTACTGGCCGAATGCAACGAAAGGTTGCTAGTCTCTACCAGACTCCGGATCGCTGGAAAAATCGTAGAAATGGTTAAAATAGAGGAGTAAGCCGGCCAGAGGAATATAACCGGCCAGGAAACAGCACGCGATCTAGGATCGCGAGCTGTTCCCTGGCCGGTTATATCCCTCTGTATTTGTTCCATTTCTACGATTTTCCAGCGATCCGGAGTCTGGTAGAGACTAAAAGGTTGCTACAATAATTCCTTTTAGTAAAAAGTTGATCAACCATGAATAATTCTAAGCTATTGGTGAGTGGTTAAGTAGTTTCTATATATGACTCTTACTTTGTTTTTGGACGAGGAAAAATCTTTATCCAGAACTTTTTCTTTCAACTTAATGTAAAGAATACGTCGAAAGTCAAACAGAGGACTCGTGTCAGAAAAAACCTTGACGTTTGTCTGAGGTTACAAAACCCGTAGTAGGACACCAATTAATTACGACATTTGATTTCCATTATTACTATCATTTCAATAGGAAGAGCCATCTCTAATACGTCATAGCAAATATGATTGACACTTTAGGAGGAAACGAAGACTTCCGGAGTAAGTGAGCGGCAGCATGGCGGCCGGACTGGTGCGTGTTGTCGTGCTCCTGTGTGCGGCCGTGGCGGCCACCCGGGCCTGGACATGGCACAGTCATGGAGATCCTCCCGGGGCGTGGATTCAGTAAGTGTTGTGATTGCAGTACTGCACTTGTTACGCCAAAATGCAGGGATGATTTGAAAGAAACAAAAAGCAACAAACAGGATGTTCAACTTGAGAAGAACTTCGCCAAAGTAACTAATGGTAGTCTTTTTTTCTGCACCTGCCTTGTATTAAAGCATTAAGCATATTTCATTAGCATAACTTTACCCGTCAAAAGCAGTTCGCCCCCTGAACATGCTCTATTGAGCTGTCACAATCCAGTGGCATCCAGTTAAATTTAATGTTTTGCTGCACTTAATTCATTACGCCTCAGCAAGAGGACCGTCACGCCTCGCTTAACAAAACTGTTTGTACATTTGAGTAAACCTGGCGCAGGTGATGACAGCGCTGCGATTCAAAAGTTAAATGATTGTGCATTACATGCAATGGTTGCAAATGCCTAACCTCAGACTTTTCCGAAGCTGTAAGGAAACGACGAGCAGAACTTCTACCGGAGTTGAAAGCTGCTAGAAGTCGCGGAGAGTACGCTGTTCTGAGCTATGACAAACTGGTCATCCGGAAAAAACCAAACCCTAACAATTTAGTAGCTTCATGATTTTGTTGACTGTGTACTTATTATTCTGAAATATGAAGGTTATATACGTCTATGTCTAGTCATATTTTCGATACAGAAAAGCAAGGAACTCAGACAACAGGAAAACAAGGAAAGCAATCTTCATGTCTAGAAATGCTTGAAAATGATTACCTATTGTTTAACCCTTTTTCGTTGAACGAAGATAATGAAACTGATTCAAAACACACAGATGTTTGGGACCCTGACATAAATTTCTTCAACAATACTAAGAACAATTCATGCCAATATTACACTGATGACTCTTTTAAAACATTGTGTACAGACTTGTCTTATGCGTCTTCAACGTTTTCACTGTTACATCTTAATATTAGAAGCCTTCCACGTAACTATAACAACTTCATACATTACCTTTCCACTCTTCAACATGAATTTTCAATCATTGGTCTCACTGAGACATGGCTACAAGAGTCTACTTCACATTTGTATGATATACCAAATTACGTTCCTGTACACAGTTGTAGATCTTCTAGAATGGGCGGGGGAGTGTCTATTTAATTACATTCCGAATTACAATTTATAGAACGTAAAGATCTCGTCTCTCAAGAGGAAGACGGACAGTTTGAATCAGTTTTTATAGAAATCCCTGCATCTCCCTCAACAATGGATAAAGGTCTTATAGTAGGCTGCATATATCGACCTCCAAATTCGGATATAAAGACATTTATCAGTCACCTTACCCTGACCTTAGATGCTATCGAAAAGGAAGGTAAAAACTGTTACTTGACCGGTGATTTCAATCTTGATCTTTTAAAAAGTGAAAGTCACTCATTAACTGCAGAGTTCTTAAATGCTTTGTATTCATGTAGTTATTACCCAACCATCACCAAACCGTCAAGAATAACAAACTCATCAGCAACTTTGATAGATAACATATCAACAAACTCTTTAACGAATCAATGTACATCAGGTCTACTTGTTACAGATATATCTGATCATCTACCTATATTCCACATTATAAAACATACTTGCAATCAAGTTAAGAATGATGAATGTGGAAAACGCAAACACAGAAAATTCAACAGGAGAAATATTGACAGATTTAAACATTTTCTGGCAGAAGAAAAATGGGATGTTGTATATGATAGTACAAATGCAAATACTGCTTATGATAATTTCCAGCAAATCCTTAAATCTCATTTTGATACATGCTTCCCACTCTCGACAATTACAGCGAAGAAAAATATAAGCATCGACAAACCTTGGTTCACAACAGGTCTCCACAAGTCCTCCAAAACGAAAAATAGACTTTATAAAAAATATCTTAAGAACCCAACACCAATGAATTTACATACGTACAAATCGTACAGAAACAAATACAACAGTCTGATTCGTAACTACAAAAGAAATATTACCATGAAGAATTTACAGCTGCTTCCACGAACATACGTAAAACATGGAACTAATTAATGAAATTCTAAATAGAAAAAAAGCCACTAATGCTCTTCCGAGTAGATTTATTGACGGGGAACTTGAGGTATCTGATCCAAAAAGACATAGTTGAAAAATTTAATGATTTCTTTGTTAACATCGGCCCCAATTTAGCAAATGACATAGATGAAACAGGCATTTCTCCTTTACAATACATTCAAAATTCTTATCCATCTATTAGCTCTTTCGAAGAACCTACTTCAACAGAAATTAACGAGATTATTATGAATCTAAAAAATGCAGCCCCTGGTCAAGACGAAATAAGTGCCGCGCTCTTGAAACAAATTGTTCCTGAAATTTTAGAGCCAATAACCCATATTTTTCAAATTTCATTAAGAAATGGAATAGTACCAACAGACCTCAAATTAGCAAAGGTTTTACCACTGTACAAAGCTGGGGATCCTTGTGTCTTCACCAACTATCGCCCAATATCAATCTTACCGGCCTTTTCAAAAATTCTGGAAAAAATAGTATACAAACGGATAATGAATCACTTAGAAGATAATGATATATTATATACTCATCAATATGGATTTCGCAAAAAACATTCTACATACGTGGCACTCTTACAACTAGTTGACAAAATAACCACATCTTTAGAAAACAACGAATACACTATAGGAATATTTCTGGATCTTTCAAAAGCCTTTGACACTGTAGATCACAACATACTTCTTAAGAAACTATTTAAATATGGATTTACCGGCTCAGCTCTTCACTGGATAACAGACTATTTGACTAACCGAAAACAATACGTGTCCAATCTAAATAACATTTCCTCCCAAAATGTCCTCACTTGTGGTGTTCCACAAGGGTCCATTCTTGGCCCGCTCTTATTTCTTATTTATGTTAATGACCTCGCATGTGTATCAACCAAATTATTTGCCCTGTTATTCGCGGATGATACCAACTTATTTATGTCCGATATAAATTTTGAAAAATTAATAACAATTGTTAATGATGAATTGTATAAAGTTAATCAATGGTTCAAGACGAATAAATTGTCAATCAACGTAAAAAAAACCAATTTCATTATCTTTGCAGGAAGGAACAAGAGGTATGATAGAGAAAAAGCTAAAATTTATATAAACGGCAAAGCTATCAAACAAGTAAGTCATACCCGCTTCTTAGGTATAATAATTGACGAGAAACTTTCATGGAAGATCCAAATTAATAGTGTTTGCAATAAAATTTCGAAAAACATTGGCATTATAAGAAAAGTAAAAACTTTGATTTCACGAAATATACTCATGACTCTTTATTACAGTTTGATTTACCCTTACTTAACTTACTGCAATATTTTATGGGCTAGCACGTACACTACATCTATCAAACCTCTGTACCTCCTTCAAAAGCGCTTTGTACGAATTGCGGGCAATACCACCTTCACAGCACACACAACATCTCTCTTTAATGACTTAAATGTTATGACGGTATTTAATATCAACAAATTTCAAGTTGCCATATTTGTACATAAAATTGTTCACAATAGTTCTTTCCTACCACAGCAATTTAGATGTCTTTTTAATTTCAATTCAAATTCAGATTTTCACCACCACTACACAAGACAGCAGAATCTTTTAAGACCAGTTAAAGCAAAATCTTGTCTAAAACAACACACAATAAAATTTAGAGGCCCCACCATCTGGAATAATTTAAGTCAAGTCCAACAATGCTGCTTATCATTATCCAGGTACAAAAAGCTTGTTAAAATTGATTGCATCACACACCCAAGCATAACTTTTACCTGATTTGTTTGATTTCCTTGTTTCCTTGTTTTTCATATCAGTTTTTGGTTGATTTTGGTAGTTGATAGCTAATGATTCTTAACACTTAGAGATCCTACCTTTTTTCTCAAATCCCAAGTTACTTGTATATGTTTTGTCTATTTTGTTTTGTATTTATTATTTCATTTGATCATTTGTAATACAACTTCTAGTCCATTAGTGTATTTCACATGATGATTTCAACTTATATTATGTGCATTTTTCGTTCACTTTAATTATGTATAATTATTATTTCTGCAACTTATTTCTGGGGGAGGCCAAAGAAAAGCCACATAGGATTCTGCTAACCCCCCGCATGTTCTTCATCTTTGTATACACATTTGTTTTTAAGCCATGCTATTATGTGCGAATAAAGAAAGAAAGAAAGAAAGAAAGAAAGCTGATGAGAATTTATTTCAGAATCACCTAATCATAGCATGACTTACATATAGCCTTGACCCAGTTGGCTCTAGGGGTACCTTCAGTAGCCTTGCCTGTGGCTGTGCATGTGCAAGTTTGGATCTGATTGCTTTGTAAATGCCTTGTTACATGTACTTCCTTGTAGGACAGCGCTGGCGCCTTTGCTACCCTATAAAGGAACGAGATGGTTTGCGCCCGGTACCAACGGCAAGCTGTACGAGAGGTAATGCTGGCTGCATTATTATTATCCAATGTCAAAGAATTGAAAAGACAGTTCTAAACTATCACGTCACAAACTGATCTTACACGTACTTTTATCTTAATGATTTGCCTTGTTGGGCATAGATCGAATGCGTTTGTTTTATTGTGATATTGCAACTGCAATTCAGCCTTTAGGCTGCGAATGTAGCGATATGTTTTGCTCAATAAACCATTACACAAACTTTTTCCTTTTTTATAAAATGTTACAATCAACACGGCAACATTTTTATATTTAGAACAAATTGACAAATTTACAAAATTGACATTGTATTATTCAAAGTCATTGTATTATTTAACATATTTGTTATCCAAAAAAGCAAATCTCTAATTTCAACAAACATTATAAGAAAACAACATTTTAAACATAAAGAACATCGGTGTAGTAGAGCTAAGGTAATCAAGTTCAGAATTTGATGTCACAAATCAAGCACAGAAACCTGACTATTCCAGAAATATCAGTTCACCAGAGGGTCTGTCCATTTTGTCTTGAACTTATAGAACATGAACATTACTCTTTTTATATATGTCTCTAACTTTTGATATCGTCTCCTATACCAGGATTTCTTTCCTTGGATTAAAAAAGCAGAATCATGAATATATTGAATTGTGACAAATCAAGCATTTAACATATATGCCTAAACGTTGCAAATTCCACCTGTGACAACTGTCACACTCCAACGCGATATAGTAATCTATTGTAAGTAAATCAGTCTCGTAGAATAGTTGTTGTTAGGAAGCATAATGTGTCTTCTTCACTTTGTTCATGCTATTAAGTTTATATTAAGTTTATCTATGAGGTACCTAACAGTTCGTCGTTTTGGTTTCCAGGTCTCAAGACTCCTCCGGTACATGGCGTTGGGTAGACAACGGAAAGCCTAGCTCATCTAGCCGGTACGAGTCAGGTAATAAAATTCAATGCTTCCTTACGTCGATGAAGGTTAGACATCCAGATACATGTAAGGCCATGTTGATTTGATTATATGGATGACATCCTCCGGGAACTCCAAAACTGATGCGAGCGAGCGAAAAAAAAAAAGTTTGGCCAAAAAAAAAAGTTGCCTTCAGTATGAAATCAAAGTGGCCAGGAAGGTTGAACATAGGACTAAACACACATAGTATGGTATGCCAACAGTTAGGTGTAGGGACCAGTACATCATATGGGTGCAAAACATTTTTGTCTTCTTGGACCAATCGGAAAAATAACAGACCTAAAAAAACAACAACAGAGGAACAGGTTTTGCCAATTACAAAATGGACACACTATGTCGGCAGCCATTTGGGGTCTAACCGGGGGGCCAAGAAGACAACAAGAGCGAAGTCAAGTAGAGTTTATAGTCAATTGCACCAAGTTTCTACAGTCAAAGGTACAGAGACAGTTAGCCTTTATTACATGGAGATGGGATTTTAAAATGCAGTGGGAGTCCAATAATCCACCAAACAGATTCCTTTGTAGCAAAATTGACCAATTACCATTGTTTTGAGTATTGCCAGTTCTCAAGTTTCCACAGACAATCAGGTCCAGGTTCATGTCCGGACCTGGAAATGATCCTCTGGACCTGAATTTTCTGTACTGGTACCTCCCCCAACCAACAATAGATTTTTTTTCTGTCCTTTCACATCTTATTCTTTGACTTTAGATTCATTTTGGCATTCTATGGCATTAGTTATCTGTTTTCTGATACTTTTTTTTCAATCTACGGAATATTTGTGCTCATTTTACAGCTGCTTTGCACAATTTATTGTGTGGTCGAAAACTTTTTTTTTTTTTTGAAATGGCCGAAAATTGGTGCGAGCGCGGATGTCATCCATATAATCAAATCAACGTGGCCTAATAAAGCGCACCGAATAACAATTACTTTAAAACCAGGACATTTTCACTTCAGGTGAATCTACAGACTAGAGAGAATGGGGGCGAGGGAGCGCCTTTAAAACAAATCGGTGATTTTAGGGGCCGGACTTCCAAACACGTGATTTCTGGATACGTGCTATCGAGAGCTATCCTTTATACATATAAAGACCTTTGCGTAAATCATACCAAATTTTATAATTCCCTAGTGGTCAATGACAGGAATTCCATACTTGTGGGTAAATAAGGTAAATAAAGGTGAGCATATATCACGAAAAGCAGGGCCTCATTTACATAATTCATGGGACGCTTCACCAGCTCATCTGAGGCAAGCACCGTCACGAGTTGTTAATCATTCTTTAGGCGGAATGGAGTTACATTATTTTTTTTTCTATTTGCTTTTGGACAGACCAGGATAATGTAACACTGCACTCAAGTTAGTAACTTATATCAACAGTGCCACATACACAGTACAGGCAGAAGGTAAATGTAGACATTTCTTTTACCTCCCAGGCCGAAGTCAGGTACCCATTTTTACACCTGGGTGAAGTGAGGAAGGCCATGTAAGTGCCTTTCCTAAGAGTACAACGTCGAAGGCACGGCGGGTATCGAACTCAGGACCTCTAGATCCCGAGCCGAACGCTCTACCAGTTACGCCGGCCACACACAACGCCACCAGTTACATTATTCATATCATTTCAGAGCCGTGTGTAACTGAGAACGGCGAAATGGTCTTTCTGACGACGGATGATCATTACCTGTATTCTCGCTGGTTTGGACCACCTTGGCGCACTCATAAACACGGAAAACCATTCTTTGGTAAGTACAATCTCAAACAGGCTCCTGATGATCAAGTGCCATTTTAGTCGTCAGTTAACATTTACATGAAAGTGGAAATTGAATGGTATAAACCTCTTACCTACCGTTTCCCTCACTATCCCTCAAACGTATATGATGTGACTGATTTTTAAGATGTTGTCCCATATATGACGAACTGTCTTGTGAACTGTTCCAGATTACAACGATGTATCCGACTGTTCCATTGTGAGCAAATCGGGATATAAGACGAGAATCTTCATGCGAGGGTCGAACGGAGATCTATATGAGCATCTCTGGGAATGGAACAGGCGTATCGGGTGGACCTGGCGATGGCACGGGAGACCACTCAGTCCCAGGCCGCCAAATGAACCGCCAGTTAATGTGAGTTATCATATACATGTTACTTACTACGTTCAATTATTTCTCGGGGAAAAAACGTCATATAATGATTCAACATTCAACAATACAACAAATTATCATATACAGTCAAACCTACCCAAGACAACCACCTGGAGAACCAGGCAAAAGCGGTCGATTTGGACAGGTGGTAGGTTAGAAGAGTATCGACTCACAACAAGCCCAATGCATAGTTTAAATTGGTTTCCGTTGTGTTGAATGGCAAATAGCAAGCACACGCACGCAAAGAAGTAAGTATGTGAGGTGTTTAATGTCAAATACCGTGACACGCACACGCACGCAAAAAAAACGTTGTGTTCTTGATAGCCGTATCTGTACGTCCCATCCACTGAAATTACTGAACGGTGTACCTTTCGAATTCGAAATCCGACGCAAACTGGACGATTTCAGCACAAAATTTCGCTAGTTATCATCGAAAATCGATGACACCTCAACGTTGCAAGGAGGGGACTAGTGAGTGCCAACGCGTTCGGAAGGGAAAACGGGCCCCAACGGAGAAGAGAACGAGGCGGTCCCACTACCTTAATCCCTAGCAATTTGTACCTGGTAATAACTACTACTTGAGTACGGAAGCCCGATCGAAAGTGGTTGTAGGAAGGACACCCCGCTACGGTCATGTCACTACGGAACCAATCATCAGGGGAATCGACCATGCCCGTCTATGTGTGAGGCGAGTCACGACATGAAGAGAGGGGACGGAACAGGCAGAGGGTCAAATCCCGTTCCTATGGGGGACATAGAACCTGGGGAGGGGGGGTGCCCAAACCACGAGAGTACACGAGGGACTTCAAACGGAACGAAGAATTTTCCACTCCTAAATTGGCATGAATTTTCTTAAGAAGGTTTCGGTGGGCTGGTGAAGGCCCGGACTAGAGCTGTCATTAAATAGATCACCGGACTCCAACTGTTTGGCGAGAGGTCGTAAGTTGAGGGCTTCAGGGGACGGGCAGAGGGGCCTACACCGAACCGTTCCCCCCCGGGACACGACCTATCCGAAGGTTTGCACTGTCTAGTCAGCCCCACATCTAGACTTTTTGTGACCTGGCATACATTGGGGTTGACATGGTTTGTATCACTGTTGCTGTCACTGGAGGTATAAGCGTCCGGGAAGCATATAAAATTGTTCATGTCTCGCGGTTGTCTACGACGCCGCCGGTTGGTACGTTGCGGTAACGGCGACGGAAGGGCAGGTGATGATGTTGTCGCTGTCGTGTCGGTCGGAGCAGGTGTCGGAGCAGGAACAGGTGCCTAGGTACGTGCTGGGTCGGGACCAGGCGACTGGATGGGTGACGCCTGTGCTGTGTCAGGTGACCGGTTGTGCGTAGGGGCGCTGAGGCGCTGAGGGTCGACGCCGCGCCACAGGAGTGCCAAAGCCTCAAACGATGGCGTCAGGGGAGAATTGGGAACTTTCCCAGCTAGGATTGATGCAGAAATGCAACTTGTAAAATATAATTAATCTGCCCGAAGATGCCCTTCTTCGTGAGGCATACAATACTGTTTCATTCGGAGAACATGATTGGATTGTCCACGTAAAAAATATCCTCAACTACCAAGGCTTTGGACACATATGGCTGAAACCGAGGTCATACCACATAGACACAATCACCACTCAGTTAAGACAACGTTTACAAGATATATACGTGCAAAATTGGCATTCCTCTATTCGAAATAATTCCAAACTCTCCTCTCTTTCTACATTGAACAAGCATTACAAGCAAGAAAATTACATTTCAACCATAAAGAGCCTTGGCGTTCGTAGGGCAATCACACAACTCAGAATTGGCTGTCACAAATTAAGTATAGAAACCGGAAGATTCCAAAAAAATCCCTATCGACCAAAGGGTTTGTCCATTCTGTCCAGAGCTAATAGAAGACGAATATCACTTTATGGTTGTATGTCCCAAATATTCCGATATACACAAGTCTCTATACAGAAGGCTGTCATTTTGTACACGAGGATTTATCCAAATGGACCTGAAGTGCAAATTCAAATACACAATGACATGTGACAATCGCTGCATGGCAGATATAGGAAAATATATCAAAGAAGGTTTAGACATTAGAAATTCTCCAAATGATTGTAAAAGCCTCCAATGATTATAATGACAATGACAATGATCTTTATTTGCATGACCTTGCCCATATGGGCTAAATGCAGTAGTTACATAAAACTTTGCTGTAAAGAATCCTTACAGTGGCAGTGGGAGAGACAGAACAACTAAGGCTATGCTACACTATAAGTACATCTATCGTTTACAAAGTAGTCAAATATGTAATGCTATACTATTCTACAATTTACATGTCTCTTTTCTCTTCTTGAAACAAGTGTATATGAATTCACAGAGTTTTTGCAGTAAAATGTTGTCAGATGATTTCATTATGTATACAAAAAGCTCATCTTTTACTAACTGTTTAGCTCGTGTATCAAAATTCAGGGCATTAATAAAAGGATTATAAGAAACTTATCCCATACTACAACTCCTGTATTAGTTAGATAAGCATTAAGTTAAAAAGTCATGATAGCACTGTAGTTATGTAGATGCCATACTTTGTACCTCGTACAATTGTTGTGCAATAATGTTATACATATAATCGAATTCCATTTTCAGGTGGCCAATATTAAACCTACCAGCTTCTTAAGATCCAGAAACGGTATGAGCTATGTGTTCGTGGTGGGGACGGATGGAACATGTGGTTACGGGTTACACAACAGAATGGGGGCGGCAGATGGTACAACCTGCGCAGGCCTGCGGGGAAAACCATAAAGAGCCTCCACGCAACTAGATACGGACTCTGGTGGGCCATCACTACGGACGGGTCTGTCTGCAGGTCAGATGTCAGCAATCTAATCTCAATACAAACCCTTCCAATTAGAAAAGTTGTATTTCCTAATTCCTAATCAATTGTATGATATGTACTCCTACCAATTATGAAAATACATGTAATAGCCTAATTTGCCAAATGTAGTTTGGATGGAGAAGACCAAAAACTAGAATAAATTATGCTGATTACAACTTTATTCATGTAATCAATGAAACAAAATTATACAGTATATAAAAAAAACATTCCCAAAAGCGCTGTATCCGAACTATGTGTTGTTTGTCGTATCCACAGATACCATGGCGGCTGGCCATGCTTTTACCTGAATGACAGACCGGTCCTGGACTGCTCGGACCCGTATTACGCGGGTGGCGGACGAAGATCTATGTTCTGCATTACCAACAATCATGATTCCTACCCAAGGTCTTCCTCATTCTTCTGGGTGAGTACTTTTTATAGAGTTTGTTGCGCTTTTCCCATCTACCAATCTTAGCTAGGTCAATCATTCAATCTCAAGCCCTAGCCAAATACTGTCAGTAGAGCTACATAGCACTACACTGGTGCCAAAGCTTGATCGTACATGTAAGCAAATGTGGTATTATGCAAATAATGTGTGTCGGTAACCTTTCGAATATTTCGAAAACACCCGTTTTATGTTCTCATTTGCATAAATTATATAACTTGATCATCTCCTGCAGCAAACAACAGATGTACGCAACCTATGTTAGGGAATAAGGCTTTTATCACCGTTTCTGATAATTTATACAAATTAAGACCTCAGTTGCATAATTAATGGTTTACGATGTTCACCTGTACATAACTTCCAAACGCTACAAGTAAGAAGTTTCCGTCATTTACCACAATGGCATTATAGCATTTTCTCATAAATTATGCAAATTATGTCTTTATTTTGCATAATATCTATCTATCAATATTCTTCTATTTCTCAGTTACAAATGTCACATGTTGCAATGGTCCTATAATTGAATTGAGCGTGTTTAGACGATTTCCTAATTAATTTCCTAAATTAGATTCCAATTTGCATAGTTGATATGTAACTATATTCATCACTAAAGCTATCTACATACCAAAAAACATGACAATCCGTCAACCCCTTCTTGAGTTATTCCCTTTCAAAGTCTGACACTAAACCTGCCCTGCCCAGTTCCTAAACAAGCCACTAGGGGGCCCAAACCTCTACCACTTACTCTAGACATCAAGAGCTGTCTACGAATCAAAATGCATAGCCGCAGCATGTCCAAAACTCGAGTTATCAAACCCGGAAGTTCCACTGCAGTACCATAACAGGCCGCTAAGGGGCCCAACATCTAATCGTTTCAAGGTCTCATCAAGACCTACCCACATACCAAATATCTAGTCTCCACGCAGACCCTACGGTGCCTTAGAAATAGTATCAAAGCTGGCAATGCACCAGGTGCCCGTTTGACTTCCTTAGGCTAGGGTCACAATTGGCCCGGTGCCCGTCAGGGATGTAGCCCCGGCCGGGCTCTGAAGTCGGGCGGACACCAGCTGTTTACCGGCTGTCGTGTTCACAATCAAACGTTGCCTTTACGCTGCCCCGTGGGGGTCCCGGGGTGTTCCGGCGGGCACCCCGTCATTTTTCTTTAAAAAATTTCCACCTTCCTAGGTTCGTCTCCGGTAGACACCCGTCAGATGTTCTGACGGTGTCCTGTAGTCACCTCTGCGGGGTCCGACAGGGTAACGTTTGTCCCTCACAGCCCGGTGGGGCAGTTATAGGGTCCCTGCCGCATGCCCTGCGAACAACGGCAGGGAACCAGGCAGGCTCCTGGTGGGCACTCGTCATATTTAAGGGGTATAAAAACAAGCATTGCCTGCATTCAATTAAGGTAGTACATCACTGAACTTGGAGTACTGGTGCGGTACGTCGGGGTGCGTTCACTGCGGCACGGTTGTTTTCGCCAACTTTTCCTCGCACTCGCACTGACGTGCGGCACTGTTACGTTTCTAAACTAAATGAACATGTTATATATAATTTTTAATGTCGGCGGATGACTTGCCAAACTGTTGAGGCCTATATTTTTATATTTGTAAAACGAAAAAAAGGCTTATGGGTCCGAATGACTGCAAGTTTGGCGTTCCGTCGGCCAATTGCAGAGGAAACGTCCTTCTTCAGCCAAACATCTTTTTTCAGCTTGTTTCTGTAGTCTGGGGTTGTAATATCGTAAAAAGCATAGTAGCTTTCTATGAAGGAGGCTATCTGTTCGTCCTGTTTCTCAGTGATGCAGCCTATTGTGTGGTCTGTTGTGTGGTGTGTTGTACTATCCCCCTCAGCTGTTGCCCTTGTCTGCAGAAGTTTGGCTGTTGCTGAATTCTTCCGCCTGCCTAGTGGGCTAAGGGCTGTTTCCCCTTGTCTTCTCCTTTCCCTTGGTATAGCGCTATGCACTTGACTCCACTGTAATACGCGTAAGAACTGCACTGCGATACGTGTAAGTTCACGGCTTTTGTCCTTTCACGTGATCTGTGACGTCACATATTTGACCCGGTGTTACGAATTACACACTTTTATTCTGTAAACCTGGTCTTTGACGTAACGAATTTATTCCGACAGACTGCCGGCAACCGGAGGGGTCCCTCTCGGCGTTGTCACGATTAGGTCGCGGGGTGGTTGTACGAGCGGGTCCCTGGTTCATTTTAAGTCAGACTTAAATTGAACCAGGGTCCCGGCCGGGCCTCAAAATGCCCCGGCAGCCGCGAGGTGTCCCACAGGGCAACGCAGGGGTCACGCCCGAAAGTGCAAAAAAACAGCCCGTGAACTGCCCGGCAAGGCCCCTTTTTCCAATTGTGACCTAAGCCTTAGCCGGCTATCTCCCTTTGGCCGGCTATACTCCTTTGGCAGCTTTGATACTATCTCTAAGGCACCGTTGGGTCTGCTTGGAGACTACCGAATATCAATAAAATCCATCCAGGCGTTCTCGATTTATGCTGGTCTTCTACAAACACACACACACACACATACAAACGCTACCCAAAATATAACCTTCTCGGCGAAGGTAATGAAGGTATTGTATTGGTTTGTCTGCCTGTCTGTTTATGCTACCGGATATGTGCGGCCAGCATAACGTCTGACCCTTTGGAGGAATTGTAATTTGGTATGTAGGTAAGTGTTGGGAAGACGAAGGTCAATGTCAAGTTGGACCCCATAGTGCCTATAGTGTGTGACTGCAGCAGAACGTCCGTTTTTTAAATCTTTTGACCTGAACATGCTAATTGTGGAAAAATGTCAGTGATGTCATTTTTATTAATTTACGACAACCCAGTCCTCGGTCTTTGTCTGACCTCACACGTGGTCACCGCGTGTCCGTCCTTGCCTATTCATACTTCCGCCCACCACACCGGGGCTCTCATTCTGTGTTTCGTCCGCGGGAAGCGAGGCGCACGGAGACTCGCTCCCCGGTTTTCGACCCACCGCCAACCCCTTATCTCCTCCAATATCCCTATCTTAGATAAACTGTAGTATTTGCGGTTACGTAGATTGTATTCATGATTCGTTTGTTCTCATATGTTATGATGTTCAGTGCCCCTTCCACTGACCTTTATCATGGGCGTGCTTCTGTGGAAAAGTACGAGAATAAATCTTTTCCCTTTGTTTGCCAAACGCGTTTCGACTCCAGTTGCTTTTAGTTAATTGGCCTTGTTTGTTCTGTTTCAGCTTTACAAGCTTACTGTCTCCGGCTGGGGGAGGTCAGCAACTGCGAGTTGGGTGAACTACGGCAAGCCAACATCGGGGTACGCCAACTTCTTCGACAGGCCGAATGTCGCGTTTGACAAATTCGAGACGTGGCCGGTGATTCAGAAACCCAGGAGCGTCTTCGTGCCTTCTACCCACGGCGTATTCGAACTGCGCTTCTAGGCACTTAATATGAAAAGCATATTTTAAGAACCACTCATCAAACTAGTAATACTCTGACAGGCTAGGCCAACGATAGCTCTTAGCTATACGATGCTTCTATGCATGTGCGTCTTCTATCATTCCAACTTAGTCGTGTGAGCGCACTGAATCAACGGTTATATGCACATCTCTCCCTTTCCCCCTCTCATCATATCTCTTTCTCCTCTCTGATCTGCTAATAAGGCTCGGCAAAGTGTTAACCAGTCAGGTGAAAGATAGCCCTTAGCTCTACAAGGCTTCTATACACGCGTGTCTCGTAACATTCTAATTGCCAGAACTCATGCGTGTAATTTTTCATATCAACTATCTCCCTCTCTCTCAATCTCTCCTCCTCTCTTTTTTTCCGTAGGATCTGCTAACAAGGGAGGGAAAACTTTTCTCATACCTGACCCTTCACCCTTAACTCTGACCTGGAACGATTTACGACTTGGTTTTCGGATGACGATTCTGTTTTGACTGCGAGGATTTAGTATAATATGTATTGTCATTTATCTCCAAGCAGATCCTTGGTGGCAGGCAGGTAGCATCTGTGTAACGCCACCCTCTCCATTGGATATTAAAGCAGTTTCATTTGCCTGATAAAGGCTTTGTCCAATATGCGTCCTGTCGCCGATCCTTGGTGACAAATGGAGAAGCCGTTTGGTACACGGATGCTGCCTGCCTGCCAACAAGGATCTGCTTGGAGATTATATTCTCCCCATGCATAACTGTTGTCACGAAACATCACCCTTTTTGGAACCACTATTATGGGATCTAGGCTTATAATTGGCAATGAATGAACTGAGAAAAAAGGTAAAAGAAATGATTATGTCCCACTGGAAGGAGTGACTCTGTTTTGCATGCATCAAAGTTGACAATCTGAAATTAGACACGTGATTACGTATTGGACTATAGGTACACTAAGACTTTTTA
>NC_049990.1:1487988-1492054 GCF_000003815.2 Branchiostoma floridae
ATGGCAGAGTTCCCCTTCCCGCCAGGGTCATGCCTCCTCGTAATTTAGAGCTCGCAGACTCGTCGTCCGATCGAATCGCGCCTAATGGGAGGGGGGTATTATGACACAATTTGTAGTAACTAGTGCTTTGCATTTAGATGGAGTAAAAGCTGTTACTGTAGACTGATAAAGGAGTCAATATGAGGATTGTAAAAGTCAGATATACAGTCAAACCTGTCCAAGCGACCACCTCTTCTTAGCGACCGCCTGGCTATTACGACCGTTTTTCACGGTCCCGAAAATTTTCCCCATTGACGTAAGCATTAAGCGACCTCTTCACAACGACCACCTGACCAACGCGACCGCCAAAAATTGGGACCAAATCCCTGCCCATAACAACCGCGTCATTTTCAAATCTTGAGGTGTCATCGATTTTCAATGATAACTAGGGAGATTTTGAGCCGAATTCGGCCAGTTTGCGTCGGGTTTTCACTACCATTATGATGTTATGTTTAAAATAAACTTGGCGGCGGATGCACGTGCGTGTGCTTGCTATCTGCCATTAAACACAACGGAAACCATTTAAAGTATGCATCGGGCATGTTGTGAGTCGATACTCTTCTAACCGACCACCTGGCCAAATCGGTCTCTTTTGCCCGGTCCCCCGGCTGGTCGTCTTGGGCAGGTTTGACTGTATGTAGATGTTTTGAAGTCAAATGCTAACACGTTTAAATAGGTCTGGTTAAGTGTCAATGGTGGCTTGGTTGACTTATTATGTTGTGCATTCTATTAGCTCAAGCTTTTTGCTCATAGTTGCTCTTGAATAAAGGTATGTGGAGAAACTCGACTGACTGGTGACTTGTAGAAGTTTGCTGAAAGACAGGCGAAATGTATTGAATCAAATCAAATCAGTGAAGCATATTTAAGTAAACGGTAACATAACTATTCTTCTCCTTACATCACAAAGCCCACACAAAACACGGTGGGATCCTTTGTCTTCCACTGCCTCAGAAGTCGAACCCAATAAGTTAGAATTAAGAGTTAGTTTTAGACATTTTGTCATTCTACAGTCCGTAGCCTTACATCTTTACATGTACCTGCAATTAGCCCTAGCTCGGGTACGAATTTGCAATAAACTATTATAACGATAGCACCTGGCACTGGGCCGTGAAAGAATGAGAGATACACATGAAGACTGTAAAGATTATGCAGAAAAAATTTAGCGATGATATAGCACTTCTACATGGCAGTCACGACTATATCTAATACACTGAATTAAGAAGAACCTCATACGTATTACGCTAAATCAAGGAAGGAAGTTACGCAAAATGTGATAGCCTCACTACGAATTACGTAAAGAAGACTGTCGGCTTTCCTTCCGGAATGTATACGGAAAAGAGCATGCCTATGATATACTAGCTCCAGTGTTAGCAGCATGATAATAAACTCTGCGAGTAATGTTGCACTAAGAAACCCCCATGCCTACTCCTAACTACCGTAGGCTGTCCCCTGACCTTTGACCGTATTAAAACGTACTAGTGATAGCCACAAAGCCCTGTGAGTATAGTATTACACCCCGCGGCACTTTGTTTATTTGCTCCAGCTGGCTTAGGCTTACAGTCTAGACGGTTCTAGAGGTCAGAGGTCACTCCCGGGCACACGTACACACAACAGGAACCGCCTCTAACCGGAACTAACCTGTTTTCTGTTGGGACCGACCGGCGGGCTTTAAACGCAACAGGTACGTCTAGTAGTAGCCTAGTACTTACTTACTAATAAGGTAGCATAGAACAGTAACCCCCCCACCTCCCCGATTCAGGGTCTGTTTTGAACAATCTTGTGCGAGGCAGTTACTACGCTGAGTTAGGGTTCCGTTGCTAACTGTTACTTGTAGTAAAAGTCTGATTTGGTAAGCAGGTGTATGAAGTACGTAGACTGAAATATACTGTAGTTTCCGTATTTTAGATCAGTGCAATGTCTTAAGATCTCTTAAGTTAGTCTCGACCAGGACGCCACATATTTTCAGAGAACGTTATAACTACATGTATCCCCATATGATGCATTTGGTCTCGATAGCGTAGCTGAAATTCATGTCGGTTATATACCTCCTTGGTCGGTTATATGGCACCCTGACTCACTTTGACAAGGTCGTAGGGTAATCAAACTGATGCCACTGAGCTCATGCTACATTCTTGCGAGTCTTAAAATGTAACGTTAAATTCTAGAGGTTAAGCTGAACAAATGGGCCACTTACCTCACCTGCCATGATTGGTTAAATTCGAGGCTCCAACGGTGCTGATTTTTGAGGCACGATGCTCTTCTCACACGTCCATATCTTCACGAAATGGAATTTTGCACAACCTGTACGGACAAATAATGATAATAATACTAATCGGCTTATTAGTAAAGATTATACCAGTTGGTATTCCGGGCACCCATTCACCTTTGTCGAGCTATGGCACTGGTAGCTTTTAATTCCCGATTTAAGTGATAGGGAGGGGGGGGGGGGGGGGGCAGACTGCCTTCGTTTGTGTTGAAACTTGAATGACAATTTACCGCTATAAACAAACAACTGAATTCAGCGTTTGCTTCACTGCTAATATTACATTTCCCAAAAGTGATATCACTGTTGATTGATATGTCAAATTACCTGCAGCTAAATCATTTGTTTACGCTTGTCTGTCTGTCATACCTGCAAAGGTCACTTCTAATATGGCGGGTGAAAAGGGGCGAGTCCAAATTGAAGTATAGGGAGTCCACTTACTTGCATATAAAATAACAGCTGTGAAATTATATATGTCACCGTTGTCATTCATTCCTGCATTGTTATGGGAACATACAGATTAGTATGACATTTTCATTACTACTGCTGTAATGTATTTTGGTACTAGATATTGGTAACAATAGACGTTAGTAGTGGATTAGCGCAAACCTATATTATAAACCCCTCTCAATCTGCACAAGTGAAATATTGGAAGAACTGCCAAGTATCAATGTACAGGCTGTTTTAAACTAAAAGATCTCACAAGTTGCACTCTTTTCGTTCGCAGGACTGGCGTGGTGGTTGGGGCAAAGAGCAAATACCACATCAAAACATTACAGGCTGTATTTATAAAAGTCGTATCATTTTTGGCGACGCCTCAGGGGCGAGGCGTTCAAATCGTTAGCATGTGCTACTAGTTGTACGGTTAGGCCAGTTGGAATAATATACGCACAAGTCGTTGCCATGACGACATCCTACAGTCTGAAAGTCGCGGACGCCCGTTTCGGCGGGTTTGTCCGTCTGCTGTTCCGTTGGCGGGCCAGCTTCTACAAACTTCTCTACAAGGAGCTTCTCGTCTACCTGGTGCTGTACTTCGTCCTGAGCGCCACCTACCGGATCGTGCTGAACGGCAGGCAGAGGGAGTATTTCGAGGACATCAGCCTGTTCTGTAACAAGCACACGGACCTGATCCCGGTGGCGTTTCTTCTCGGGTTTTACGTGTCGGTGGTGTTCACGCGGTGGTGGCAGCAGTACACCTGCATTCCCTGGCCCGACCGCATCGCGGCGCTCATAGGCTGCAGTGTGCACGGGGAGGACCACAGGTGCGTAATCACATGAGGGTCTGCATGGGGGTTACCAATCGCGCAAATTTCTCACGCACTTTGGTAAATCAGGAAAGCCCGAAAACATTACCGTAAACGATAAATTCAATTACATACATGTTCGAACTATTCATATTCTTCAAAATTTTAGAAAAAAAAGCTCAAGGTTGCTATAGGAAAACTTTCGCAGTCATTTGGCACCTTGATTTTCATATAAATGGACAAAAGATCCACACAATATAGAGATATTAAAGAGAATAAGGTGATTAGAAGTCGGCATTGGTAGTTAAAAAGTCTTCCGTCGTAATTGTGTATTTTCTAACTTGTTCTGTGCCCCTCCCAGAGGTCGCCTGATCCGCCGGACCCTGGTGCGGTACGTCAACCTGGCCACGCTACTGATCATGCGCAGTATCAGCACAGCTGTCTACAAGCGGTTTCCTACCATGAACCACGTGGTGGAGGCAGGTGGGGCATTCATGCTGCATAAGTGATCAATCTACCA
>NC_049990.1:1492154-1497114 GCF_000003815.2 Branchiostoma floridae
CAACTTCTGGGATTATCGTCAACCATGACCGACGTTACTACGTTAATAGTCACGTGAGTGTGAACCCCATACCTCTATCTTGATCTCTAGGGTCCTTGATGCCAACTAAGTTGAAAACTATCACAGACAAAATCTCACCGCCTATGTTAGATAGAATAGTATCAAAGACTGGTCTGTTTGTTTATTTCGATCTCAATTAGACTTGCCATGTATAGCAGGAAATGTCATATCCTGTCCCTCGTACTTTGATCCCCAGGGTTCATGATCAGATGCCTCAAAGAAGGGTTATTGTCGTGTAACAGAAAATGCCATACCCTATATCCTGTACCTTTATCCCAAGCTTCATTTTGTGCGGCTAGCTGAACGACTACAACAAGTTAAGTTTCTGTAATATTTCCATATAATGGTTGTTCAGTATCCTATAACTTGTCCTGTGACCCACAGGTTTCATGATGCCCAGCGAGCTGAAAGACTACGACCAGCTGGACTCGCCCCACAACAAGTTCTGGTTGCCGCTGAACTGGTTCTGTAACCTGGTGACGAAGTGCCGTAAGGAGGGGCGCGTGGAGGACCCGTACACCTTCAGGGCGCTCATCGAGGTCAGGTTACGTCTTAAGACGTTCGATAAACTTGTCGCTTCTTGTTTGAAATTGTTGGTTTATTGTTTGTTGAGGAGCGAGGATGGACCATAGAGCACCACATGGTTATTTCGTGTGGAGCGTTGTAATTTGGGCTTAAATCACACTTTCATGTTTCTTAGTATGCACAAAACACGCCTCAGTTTTAGAAAGCCCAATAGTTTTACTCCCAGGAAAAACGATTTGTCTAACCATAAGAACATCTATGTGATTTTTATAATCATGACCTAAATTGAAGTGACAGCATGGTAACTTTTTTTTTTTGTACCGGTAAAAAAACCTACGACTTTTGTCCAAACTACGACCTTTCTCACGGTACCCTGATCCTCGGGTACACGTCACCGAAATGATGAGTCATGCAAACCGACGAAGGTCCAAAGTTTACATTGTTCTTGCCGAGCTCACAACAGCTGAAAAACAACAACAATTTGTTAACAATATCCTGTGACAACTTCAACTAACCTTGCCCTCATCGCTTCTCCTCCGTGTGCGTGTGATTTGCAATGTTGACGACCTTTCTTCCTACCATCAGAGGGGGCCTCACCAGGGGCTCCCAGGCTCTCACATGGCCGTTACCATGGTCACAGTACAGAAAAGCGTTTTTCCCTCGTCTGGCGAGGGAAAGGCGGGTGGTCGTAAGTCTACTTCTTCCTTCCTCCACTCCAATCATGTTGAATCTTAAAGACGATATTGTTGAAGAAGTTCAAATTTGTTTTCTAGACATAAGTAGTAAAGGGGTTCGGTTTTCATTGTAATCTGTAATTACGACTATGCTTTTAATTGGATAATGCTTGAGTAGTCCGATTATGCACAGGTACCTGGTGGCGTTGCGAGTAGAAACGCGCTTTTTAACTCTTAAAAGTTCATCGGAACACAGTATCGCATGTCACACACACACACACAAGCTTAATGGTAGCAGGTTCTCTGCTTGTCAGTAAAATTTGGAGGTGAGGTAGAAAGCGCTAGGAAAATAGAAAATTCGCTATTGCTGTTGCGGAGTAAAATAAATGTAAGTAGCTTGAGGCCTTCTCATTACCGAAAATGGTAACATTCGCGATCGAAGACGACAACAACAGACCGAATGAGATGTTCTCCGAGGGGTAAGAGACTGTTTTATACCGTTATCGAGTTATGGATAAGGCCCTTCGATATGCAGTCAAACCAGCGCAAGTTACCACCTGTACATAACGACCACCTGACCAATTGACCACTTTCCCATTCCCACAAGATTGTAGTAATAGAATAAATCTCACGCTGGGTGGTCCTCTTGGGCAGCTTTGATCGTACGTATTGCTATGACTGATTGGGCGGGTTTTGTCTTGTTTGTTTCTTGCTTGTGTTTCAGGAGTCGAACAACATCCGGGGTTCCCTGGCGATGCTGTACAGCTATGACTGGATTAGTGTGCCACTTGTCTACACACAGGTATGTGCTCTTTCTTTCTTTCTCTCTCTCTCCCTCCCCCTCTCTCTCTCCCTTTCTCTCTGTCTCTCTCCCTGTCTCCCTCCCTCTCTCTCTCTCTCTCTCCCTCCCCCTCTCTCACTCACTCACTCCCTCTCTCTTCTCTCTCCCTCTCTCCTGTCTCTCTCTCCCTCCCTCTCTCTCCCACCCCCTCTCTCTCTTTCTCTCTCCTTCCCCCTTTTTCACTCACTCACCCTCTCTCTCTCTTCTCTCTCCCTCTCTCCTGTCTCCCTCTCTCTCTCTCTCTCTCTCCCACTCCCTCTCTCTCCTGTCTCCCCCCTCTCTCTCTCTCACTCTCTCTCTCTCTCTTATAGTGTGTACATAACCCCCTGTTTTACCCGCAAGTTGGTTGCCGTGTACACATAATCCCCCTCCACACCCACAGGTAGTGACGGTTGCCGTCTACACATTCTTCGTATCGTGCCTGATGGGGCGGCAGTGGCTGGACCCGGGCAAGGGGTACACTGGGCACGAGGTGGACCTGTACTTCCCCATCTTCACCGTCCTGCAGTTCCTCTTCTACATGGGATGGCTCAAGGTAAGTTTGGCATCATAACTGATCTACCCCACGGACTCCTTATAATGCCAAGTTTAACAGCAGTGATTGATTTTTGTATTTGTGTCCCACGTGCTTCACTGCTTGGCAGTGTAAGTTATGATTATATTTCACACATCGTCTCCCTTTTATTGTTATATTTAACCAGTGTTAATTATAAGTTTGAAATGAAATGTCTTCATATATTTTAGTAAAAAGTAATCAATGCTTATTTATCGTGGATTTGTTTGCAATATGTTGGCGCACTTCAGGAGCACGGTCGGACTCCTGGATTGTTATCAAAACTCACAGTTATAATCAACCCGTGAACTGGCGCCAGATAGACTTCCGGTGTAACAGTGACGTAGCACTACCAGGTTTTTCTTTATTCATGTATTTGCTTTAAGACTAGGACAAAGGGATACTGCACTCAAGCTTACAACTTATTTTAACCATGCTACATACAAAGAACAAGATTGGTAATGTTACCGCAGTTTCATAGCCTTAGTACTGGGTTTATATAGACACACTAAGATGCCTGATTCTGTACCCCCAGGTCGCCGAGCAGCTTATCAACCCGTTCGGTCAGGATGATGATGACTTCGAGACGAACTGGTGCATCGACAGGAACCTACAGGTGACAGAACTTTTCTTTAACATAACTACCCGGTAGCTATTCACTTATTCACTATTAACTTGCACGTAAGTTGATAGGGCATTTTTTTCTCTTTAAGTGTATGTAGCTAGTCTCATTCGCAGGTAACTCCCCCTCTCGGCACAAGAAGCCCTAAGTCCATGCTGAAAATCTTGAATCGCTTCCCATACACCCCTCCACACACACACACATACATATGATACACAAAGCCAGTGCTGCTAGAATTCTGCCAAGGAGGCTAGTGTTGGGGCCAGGGGGTATAGAATTCGACTTCGGCTTTCTCAACGCCGTTCACACCATACAGGTTATAATCAACCTGGAAGTCGGCGTCAAAACAGAAAAGGGTATCAAATGAAACAGAGTAAAAGGTGAATGTATGCACATTATATTAATTTCGAACCTTTTTCTGCTTCAGGTCGCGTACCTTGCCGTTGCAACGTTGACGACTTAACGTGACCAACCTGAAAAATACAATTCATACAGCTGGACCTTGATTGTTTATTAGTGATGTCTATTGTTTATGTTTATGTTTATGACAGATCTCGTACCTGGCTGTTGACGACCTGTACATGACCAACCCGGCCCTAGAGCGGGATATCTACTGGAACCAGCCGGACCCAGATTGTTCATTATTGTTGTTTATGTTTATGTTTATGTATATGACAGATCTCGTACCTTGCTGTTGATGACCTGTACATGACTAACCCGTCCCTGCAGTGGGGCATCTACTGGAACCAGCCGGACCCGGATTGTTTATTGTTGTTGTTTATTATTGTTGTTTATGTTTATGTTTATGACAGATCTCGTACCTTGCCGTTGACGACCTGTACATGACCAACCCAGCCCTAGAACGGGACATCTACTGGAACCAGCCGGACCCAGAGCTGCCCTACACCGAGGCCTCCATCAGTAACCGCAACATGACCGAACCTTTCCTGGGATCCACGTTCGATATGAGGTGAGGTCGGAACTTTCCTTCTGCCTTAAATTGAGGACCTTCCAAGACCACTTCCGAACCAAATTCGGCGCTGGGTTGCGGAATCCATTCTATACTAGTTTTATACTACACAAAAGTTGTGCGGCCCAAGGCTACAGAAACGGAGATGAACGCCGCCAACGCGTACCATCTTGTGCGGGAAAGACTTTTCATAAATAGCGTATTTTTAACTACATGTATATTCCGTAGGCTAAACGTGCAGAACATGGAGTTCACGAATCTGCACACCGTAGCCGAGGAGCCTGAAGACAAACAGGAGAGCAGCGAGGGTCTGGAGAACGCGCCGGGTCCCACCATAGTGGTCTCGGAGGGGGAAGATTCCGGTAAGAAGCTCCATGGCAGGAATCTCATAGTTTTAATACCAAAAAACACAAGTCAAATGTAGAACCGCTAGTGATGAAAAGACTAAACTTACCTAGTTGACCTGCTCAACAACAAAGTGCTTGCCGCCAATAAACAGCTTCGACGGGTATGTAAAAGAAATTAGTTTTGCTAGTGTTGGGGAAGGGGGGGGGGTAGTTTTAATCAACTTAAGCCTAATTTGTCTCTTCATATATCTCTTCATGTATGTCTCTATGTATCATGATTGCTTTTATTGTGAATCATACTGCTGCGTTTCGGCTGGTAAGTATAAAGGCTTCTACCGAATGTTGTACATTATACCCCCCTCACATGA
>NC_049990.1:1497244-1537534 GCF_000003815.2 Branchiostoma floridae
TGCCTGATTTCAGAAAAAAATAAGGGTTTTTTTCTTCTTCGGAGATGGTCAACATGACAATAAAGTACCGAAATGGGAAAGTGTGCCTAATGATTGTACTTGTAGAAGTGACATTAGCGATGTAGCCATGATTGTAGTTATAGAAGTGAAACCAGCTGGATAGTTGGAAAAGTGGCACCATAATGGAAGTCATAAGTGAAGTTGCCAACTTGGTAAGTGATACCAGTCTACTACACTAGATCACTTCTTTAATACAGAAATGAATGATTTGTCGTCAGTACTACCATGTTTTGTCACTTTAACTCTTCTTACAACATTTATGGGCTGACGTCAAGGCCAAAAAATGGGAAGACGATTTGGGTGTGACTTAAAATCCTTGAAAATCCTTCTTTTCCTTGGAAATTTTTGCCCAATCTGGAGACTTTTTGAGTTAGAAGAGACATGTAGGGTCTAAGCTTTCCTGTTTGGGTCAAAATTTGTTCAGTTCAGCAGTTCAGCTGGTGTAAGGACAGGTTTTAGTTATAGGGTGCTACTGGTTGTATCAGGAGGGAAAAGGGGTCATAGGTGAGGTTTCTTTCATAGAGCGAGCTTTTCTCGGAGAATGAGCAGAACAACCCTCTGTTTTCTTTGAATGGTTATAAACTAGACCCAAGTGACTTTCTGGTGGAGAAGAACTTTTAAGATTGAACTATGGGTTAGTACTTTTTTGAAGCCTTCATTCAGTGTATTTCAACATGCTTGTCAATGGGCAGCCCTAACTTCGATGTCTGACCTATAGGCGTATGCAAAATCAACTAAGTCTCGTTTATTCAAAGATTAAGGTGCTTTTTGGATAGCGTAATATATGTTACTCATTGTTTTCGTTTTGTTTTATTTTACTTAATAGGCTAGCAAAGCCTATTTTAACGATTTCCCGTGTAGAATACAGCGTCGTGTGAAGGGGTAAAGTCTGCCATCTCTCTTTACCTGTTAGATTGTTGGGTTACATTATTCGACTTAAACACGTTTTCCATCATTACGGTGTAAGCGACAAACATCTTAATCTCGACTTGGTATTGTATTCAGATCGTGTTATATTGCACCATGTAGTGCTAAAACAGTAAAATACAATGTTGACATTAAGTTGGCGAATTCCCTGAAATGTGGTGGAACATTCTTTATATGGTCTTACTTCTTATGCTTGCATTTCTGTATAATACATATCTACGTTGAAGTTCATCAGGCAATTTTATGTTTGCGTGTTTTCTTATTCTTCCTCACACACCTTAACACAATCAAGCAAAATCAAAGTACTTAAGTTAATACAGTGACTAATCATGAGAAAATTGTTACAAGGACGAAATGGCAACTGCAGTCTAAGCATATGGACAAAAGACGAGCAGGCTATATCTAAATATAAATCATTCAAATATGTGTGAGTGTGTTGTGTGTGTGAGTGTGTTCGCGTGTGTATGTATTTTGTGTGTGTGTGTGTTTGTATGAGTGTGTTTGTGTGTGTGTGTGTGTTTCTGTGTGTGTGTGTGTGTGTGTGTATTCATATCTATATTTTACTACGATGAAAGTGATATTGTGTATTCATAAGGACAAGTGTCCACCAGACACATCGGGGGTCATTGACATCTAAAGCAGCGTCCTTTATTCATGAAACTTCGCGTACTTACCACTGCAGCAAGCATGTCCAACTCGAACGCCTAAAAATCGCGGCACTTCTGTGTTAGACTGCTCATATGAAATATCTGTTACTTCAACGCTAGGGAGAAAATCCTTGCTTTGGCCCAGTTTGCTTAACTATGGCGATCGTAGGTAGAGCTGAAAAGGGAGTTATGAATAAAAACATAAGTTAGAGTTATGTAAAATTCTAATAGCCACAAACAGTGATTGAAACATGGCAGTCCTACTGGGCTCAAGAAGAGAGATTGGTACGTGGGTTGTCGTTTCTAGGCAACCAGGTGTAGTTGCCTAGCAACCAGGTGAGTCAATTAAGACCCCTGGCAAGCCAGGACCTTCAGATGCCTCAGGCCTGCTGATTAGTCTACAGCCGGGCGTCTGGACACTGTTCACGAAACGTGTAAACATGAAACAGACTTGTTGCAAGAAGCTGCGGGCAGGGGAAGAATCTGATTTCTTGAGGTATGAACTACCACTTTGAATTCGTGTTCTCACCACAGTTTAGCAGTCTACAGCATCCATGCTAATTTATAGTCAACCCTAGCCTGTAAAGGTGATGTGAATTCGTGATTTTACGATTTTGCCGTGGTCTTCTAAAGTATAAAACTCCGCTTTCGTTCTACTAAATGTTTTGTACTGTGTATATGAAGTGAAGTGTGTTGATAGATTTATCAAGACTTGGTGTAATGTGTACTGTTATACTATATCTGACTCTTACCTCCCTCATGACCTCAATGAAAAGCGGCCTGCTGGCCGATTTGAGCTTCTCGTGAATAAGAGAGGTTGAAACAAAAACATGAATACCGCAGTTTAGCAGTCTATCTAGCTACAGCATCCAAGCTGATTCATAGCAAATCCTTTAAGGGTGATGTGAATTTAAGATTTTACGATTTTGCCGTGGTCTATACTGACCGACAGACCATTAAAATGGCCATGTATACACAGGCCTTTCATTAGACGACATCTACGTCATGTTGATTTATCGTATTCGCCCGCAAAGCACACAAAGATGCCATTGCTTAATCAATTTACTCATCAATATGGACACTTGATGATTCAGACTACATTTACTATGACGAAAACTTGTGAAAAGCCTTTATGTGCATCTAAGGCACAACATACTAGTAGTCTATTATTTAAAGGACACTGGAACCTTTGGGCATGTGTTGTCTATTGTTTGTCATCTAATGCGTATTCATTTTAACGTTTGCCGTTTCTGAAATGGAACAAGTGGACATCGTTTTGCAAGCGTTACGGTTCAAGTTATCATTATGAATGTAGTAATTTCTTTTGTCATCACTTGAGCCGCATTAGGTATTAAAGCGATGGCACAACCGTGCTGTAGAAAAAATGTACTACACCAAAGTTTAAACCTCATTTTCCTTCTGTTTTATTTCATAATGAAGATGGCGACGTACCTCCCCTGTTTCCTCCTTGTAAGCCTTGCAACAGTCGGATCACCAGACGACTCTCTTCCCTCTAAATGTTACGTGGAAAAGTTTGCAATGATCGAGATCATCTGCCCGAACTCTAACATCACGGCCCTCCCCTCCCAGCTGCCACGCCTGGTGGACACGGTGTGTCTCCAGCAGAACCGGATCCGAACCATCAACTTATCCCGGCTGGGGAACGTCAACAAACTCAACCTCAGTCAGAACATCCTTACTTCTTTCCCGTGGGAATCTTTAAAACACATGAAGAAGATCACGACGCTTGACGTGTCACATAACCGGTTATCCACTGTCAGGCTGGACTTGGCCTTAAAAGACCTGCGGCGACTGAAGTATGTGAACCTGGCCTACAACAAGCTGGCCACCTTCTCAGAGGCGAACCTGGGAGTTTCGTTTCGAAGCGTGGGACCATTTGCGTACAGGCATATCCATGGCAACCCGATTCGCTGCGACTGCCGCATGGCGTGGCTATCACAGCTGGCCCGTACGTTTCACCATTGCCTGCCGTTTAGCTGCACAGCAGCTGTAAGAAACAGCCTGCTGTTCACCAGCTTTGTGTACAGCGATGTGCTGATGTGCGACAGCCCCGACAGCCTAAAAGGCGTGCCGGTACACTCTGCCAATCTGTCGTCATGTCCAGCCGTACAAGAGACAACCACAAAAACATATCTGAAAGTCTCTCCGACAAATAACACGACAGGGGTGATCGCTGCGTCTTCTGTGGACGAAGATTGGAACGAGAACCAAATCGCAACCTGGAACCATACTTACAAACCGGATGGGCAGTTTGAGAACAACACAGGGCCAGGGATTGCCACGTCTATCATCTGTATCGCACTTCTCGGTGTCTGGCTTGCATTTCGCAGGTGGCTTTTGTTGTAGCAGGAAAGTCAATGTTACATACATACATCATCGACCAGCGGTCGGAACCAGGCAAGTACAGATTTCACCCCATAGGCCCCTATCTGACATAGCTTGCTCTAAATTCTCAAAATCAATACCAGTGTCTCTGTCAAAGTGTTCGTAAAAGTCAAACTTCTGCAATGTACCCGGCCACTTGGTTTCCATAGAATAACAGAAGACACTAATTCCTGTTTTGCTCTGCAACAGTGTCCCGCAAACTTTACCCTTCGGTGAGTCAGTTTCTGGGTTAGCTGTGGGAGATATCCATATTTGGTTTTGAGTGTAGCATGTTGAGTCCATGGTATGTTCTGTGCTCTGCGAAGTAACTTTGTGTAAGTCCCGTCTAATCTGTTCTGTAGTTGACAAGTAAGTGTCCAGGTTTCCGCACCATAAAGTCAATGTTGATTTAGAAGACAGAATTTGTTCGATTTGGTGACAGATCCGCAGGTGTAAGATTATCACGGCACGAAAAACGGTATTTAAGCGTGCTGAAACCATGCGTAATGTTGACGTATTTTCCTTCTTTACGGATCTATACACCACTTATACGAGTACGTAAATATTGCCTTTAAGTGGTCTTTCTGTAGGTCCGTGTTAGTCCTTATTTTCCGGTTTTCCCGTTGTCTTTCAGCAGCTTAAAGATGTCGTAAATGATTTTTAAAACCCCCTTAAAACTTGTTTAAAGTTCACGTTTATTTGATCTAAAGCCTCTTTACGTCTCATATACAATTGCATTAAGTGGATTATAACGTGTGTTTTAGTGCCTATTCAGCAGCTTAAAGTTGCCATAAATACTTATTAAAACGCCCTTAAGACATGTTTAAACTTCACGTTTATTTGATATAAAGCCTCTTTACGTCTCATATACGTGTGCATTAAGAGGATTATAACGTGTGTTTAGGTGCCTTTTCAGCAGTTTAAAGTTGCCATAAATATCTATTAAAACGCCCTTAAGACATGTTTAAACTTCACGTATATTTGATCTAAAGCCTATTTACGTCTCATATACGTGTGCATTAAGTGGATTATAATGTGTGTTTAGGTGCCTTTTCAGCAGCTTAAATTTGGCATAAATACCTATTATAACGCCCTTAAGACATGTTTAAACTTCACGTTTATTTGATCTAAAGCCTGTTTACGTCTCATATACGTGTGCATTAAGTGGATTATAACGTGTGTTTAGGTGCCTTTTCAGCAGCTTAAAGTTGACATAAATACTTATTAAAACGCCCTTAAGACATGTTTAAACTTCACGTTTATTTGATCTAAAGCCTATTTACGTCTCATATACGTGTGCATTAAGTGGATTATAACGTGTTTAGGTGCCTTTTCAGTAGCTTAAATTCGCCATAAATACCTATTAAAACGCCCTTAAGACATGTTTAAACTTCACGTTTATTTGATCAAAAGCCTCTTTACGTCTCATATACGTGTGAATTAAGAGGATTTAATGTGTCTATATATATGTGTCTTTTTAGCAGCTTAAAGTTGTCATAAATACGTACTAAAACACCCTTAAGACATGTTTAAAGTTCCCTCTGTACGTCTCATATACGTGTGCATTAAGTTGATTATAAGGTGTGGATAAGTGCCATTTTAGGAGAATAATCATTAGCACATTTCAAAGCAAGAAAATACAATGGATGAAACTTTGAAATTTTATTGAATTACGAGAAAATATTACATGGAAGGGTAAAAAAAACTACTGCCTACTAGGTATTTGTGGCCTTTTAATCTGATGTAGTCGGCAGTTGAAACAATCACAACGGTTGCGCAATTCCGTGCAGCAGTCCACAGTCCCATTTCCAGTGTCGGGTGAAGCGTCTCGGCGTAAGTTAAAAAGAGCACACATGTACAGTTCCATCTGGTCACCACAGGAATAAGAATCCGGTAAGATCTAGAGTAGTGGCCGATATGACTCGTGTTGTTGGATGGTCCTGGATTCTGTGAACGCGAAACATGTTCAGCTTGCAGTCTCGGCTTCTATTAATCCGGATGGTACAAGGGCCGTGATTTCCATTCTGTGTCGATTTCCAACAACAGCTTTTACGGAATGATAGCCACCTCGTATCTTTGAGTCAAATTCCGTCACCGGGGGTCCTAGGCGGTAAAAGCGGAGTCGCGGCCACAACTTGCGGGCTAGAACAGGCCCAAACTTTCTTCAATACTTCTCTTCAAAAATGAACGCCCGGAAAATAACCGCTCCTTGTCGTACGTATGACCCGTAAATTTGAACCCCCCACTCTTTTCTGCCATTGGATACATCCTATCACATGGCACAGCTGTGTCACAGACGGACCAAGGAAGTTCAACCTCCTTGGACGGACGGAGGGTTGCGCCCCATGGCGAGTACGAAGTAACGCTGAATAAATTTACATCTTGCCTGCCCACGCATATCACCATATTTAAATCAAACCCAAACAAACACGAGCAACACTAGAAGACACCGCCTGTGTGCACAAACTGTTCTTTCTCGACGCTTGCTTGTAGATAAAGAAATAAACATATTTCGTACATTTACCTGTAGTAAGAACTGCTTGCCGTTTTATAGAGAAAACACAACTCACTACACAAAACGCGATAAGTATACCTACTACATCCTTATTCTTCAAGCAGAGGTTGAGTCGCGGAGATATTCATAGCAGTAGTCGGGATTTCTACCGTCTCTTAGTTCGAGGGTCAACTTGCCACAAAGAAAACAGGCGGCCTCACCCTGATTTAGACCCTGGAATTTCAGAACATATATGCGGTATAAAATAAAAAGGAAAGGGTCTCCTCCTGTTCGCATAAACTGCGCTTCAAACATGCCGTATGTTCAGCAGAAAAAGGCAACGTTTCATAAAACCTTTGAGACGGTATTAGCTAATAGATAAAACAAGTTTGCTTAAGCTACGCGGATTCAAAGATTAAACATGTCGTATGTTCAACAGAAATACGCAACATTTCATATACGTCTTGGCAACATATAAGCTAAACGGGGGAGGTCTCCCCTAGTTCGCTTAAACTGCGCGGATTCAAAGATTAAACATGTCGTATGTTCCACAGAAATACGCAACATTTCATATACGTTTTGGCAGCATATAAGCTAAACGGGGGAGGTCTCCCCTAGTTCGCTTAAACTGCGCGGATTCAAAGATTAAACTTGTTGTATGGTTTACAGAAATACGCAACATTTCATATACGTCTTGACAACATATAAGCTAAACGGGGGAGGTCTCCTCAAGTTCGCTTAAACTGCGCGGATTAGATAAGTATGTTTTACAGAAATACGCAACATTTCATATACGTTTTGGCAGCATATAAGCTAAACGGGGGAGGTCTCCCCTAGTTCGCTTAAACTGCGCGGATTCAAAGATTAAACATGTCGTATGTTCAAAAGAAATACGCAACATTTCATATACGTTTTGGCAACATATAAGCTAAATGGGGGAGGTCTCCCCTAGTTCGCTTAAACTGCGTGGATTCAAAGATTAAACTTGTTGTATGTTTTACAGAAATACGCAACATCTCATATTCGTCTTGGCAACATATAAGCTAAACGGTGGAGGTCTCCCCTAGTTCGCTTAAACTGCGCGGATTCAAAGATTAAACATGTCGTATGTTCAACAGAAATACGCAACATTTCATATACGTTTTGGCAGCATATAAGCTAAACGGGGGAGGTCTCCCCTAGTTCGCTTAAACTGCGCGGATTCAAAGATTAAACTTGTTGTATGTTTTACAGAAATACGCAACATTTCATATACGTTTTGACAACATATAAGCTAAACGGGGGAGGTCTCCCCTAGTTCGCTTAAACTGCGCGGATTCAAAGATTAAACATGTCGTATGTTCAACAGAAATACGCAACATTTCATATACGTTTTGGCAGCATATAAGCTAAACGGGGGAGGTCTCCCCTAGTTCGCTTTAACTGCGCGGATTCAAAGATTAAACATGTCGTATGTTCAAAAGAAATACGCAACATTTCATATACGTTTTGGCAACATATAAGCTAAACGGGGGAGGTCTCCCCTAGTTCGCTTAAACTGCGCGGATTCAAAGATTAAACATGTCGTATGTTCAAAAGAAATACGCAACATTTCATATACGTCTTGGCAAATATATTAACGGGGGAGGTCTTCCCTTCTTTGCGTAAATGACGGTTCGAAATAAATTATATATATGGCATCCTTCGGTCAATATTGACCATGGTATACGCAACATTTCATAAAACGTAAAAGAGCGCATATAAGCTAACCGTGAGAGGTTCTCCCCTGTTCGAATTAAACCTTGCGCACAGAAAGTTTGAATACGTCAAATGCTTTAGGAATAGCTAAAAAAACACAGAAGATTATTGTATTTGACTTTGTATTGTATTGTATTTGTATTTGCTGAGGTATAAACATAACATTTTGTACCAGAAAGCGCAATAATTTTCAGTTTTGACTAAATCTTGCCACTGGTATAAAACAGATGACGCAATGTTTTATCTAACACCAGACAAAGCTTTATTACATTTGACTTAGCCGGTTAACATGTATTTTGTAACAGATCTAGAGAAACGGTATTTGTCCGTTTTGACAGAAAACATTTTCGAGACATTTAAGTTGTCTTTTCGGCATACTAAAATACATGTAAAATTCACGTAAAGAAACACAACAGATTAAGTTAGATTTACAAACGCTGAAATCTTCCGTAAATGCCAAATGTATGTTTCCGATGCCTTTAATAGATCTTAAAATCTGCTAAAATATTTCTCCGCCTTTAAGGGCTTTATACGTATCTCTGAAACTTTGCTTAAAAAGTTGTTTTCGTGCTGTGTATGATAAAATCATATATCATAGTAGTAGGACTAAGGGCAAAATAATATATCATAGTAGTAGGACTAAGGCCAAATGATCTGAAAGTTTGAATAACTATAGGGTCCATGTATGTATGTATGTATAAATATATATAGAGAGAGACAGAGAGCATATCGTTAACTGTAACACACATGTACCAAATAAAGAAATAAGTAAACTTTGTCATCCCTAAACGTGTGTTTGCTCTCCGTGGATTATCATCGTTGCAATGACGCCTTTATGAAGTAAACACACAACGGCTTCGCGTTTAGCAAAGCTTTAATAAGAACCATCCACAGCAGCACATTCTGGCAAACATGGTGGCGCCGATACAATTTTACTTGAGATTTACATGATTTTTCTTAACCAAAAATTGAAGTAAGTCGTAAGTCCCTTCCGTTCTATTCTTCAAGTCCTTACTTTCGGTGTTCTCTGTAAGGCATTACGTACAACTTTGTTTTAGGTGTTTCTGCGTTATGTATTGTAATTGTTTATTAATGTTTGTACATATATTTCTGTATTCACAAGTTGTAAAATCAGTGATATTCAGTTTGTTTTTATACTGACTGCGATGCTGATATTTTTCTGAATAAACGAAACGAATAAACGATATTAAGTATTGTCGAACTTTGTATTTTCTCCGAGCACAGTACACTGTGCCGGTCTATCTTTATATCTAATGGAAGCGTTACAAAATCTATGTCAAGCAGATTTAAGGAAAATTTGATTAAGATTCCGTGTTTTTTTCACCGCGTTTTGCCAAACAACTCTTCCACGATGCCTTAGCAATTATAATTCTCTATCTACGACAGATTTGACACAATAAATCACACTTTTGCGTTTATAAGTATCTACAAGACAAATATTCACAACACTTCATACATATATACATACACAACATCATCATATTTAACCTTAAATTAGTCTATATTGTCTTGTAAATACTGAATAATATATCTCTGTTCTGAAGTTTACCAAAGTACATGCCTTTAAGTCATAATTAATTAATGCTGAAACTTACACAGTCATATGTCCGTAGATCTCTGGCTTTTCGTTTCCTAAAGCCTAGGGCATTTATATTACACGTTCTGTTTCAGAAAACATTGCCATGAAAAACATCAGTTGGCAAAACAAATCAAGGGTTATACCATTCCGACTGTTCTGGGGGTGGGCAGCACCCATACTTTTCTCAGATACCGAATCAGTTTTTTCTTTGTTCCTCTGTTGTTTTTTCTAGTGTATCTCATCACACTACTTCAATCGCATAGTACGATCTTATATGTACAATACATTATTTCTGTATTCTAATGGGAAAAAGTCGATCTTGAAATCATATCATCAATTATATTTTACAAAGATCATGGGCTGTTTGAGAAATTAGTTGATTGGCTCATTTCTTATGATTTTTTTTAAAGATACATATTTTTTAGAGAATCTCCTGAACGATTAAAATACAATAAGCCGAAACGCAAAAGCACAGCTCCGTGACAACTTTCCAACCCACATAGTTAACCCCTGCATCAGATTCTCAAGATCTCATATATAAGTAATTTTGCCTATCAATTTTCCACATGAAGACACATTTTTGAAATCAGATATATCAATGCCTCATTTTGCGCATCGCGTTTTTAGCAGCTCTTTTGCCATGAAAAGTCAGTTTTCCGACCGAGTTTATCAAACGTGGGGACCAGGATCAAGAACAAGATGGCCGTCCCATGACATCACAAATCATTATGGCGGCGCCCATCGACTGAGTTTACAAAATGTTTTTTTCTTTGCAAAACCTGCAAAAAGACATCTATGAGCTGAACATGCCTTTCCCGCAAATTTGCCTATTCTGACATCGAAATGCATTTTTCTGCACAAATGTTTCCATTAAACGTAAATAAAGCTAAAGACCATCAAAGAAACTTTACGATACGTACACCCTAACCTTAGCTATGACGCATGCCCGGCACATGGGGCAAACCTGCAGGCCCTCTCCACAATCTTTCTGTACAAATCTTCCCATCAAACGTAAAGATAGCTTATTAAGAAACCTTTAGGTAACGACATGTACACCTTGACTTTAGACTCCACACAAGCCCGACACATGGGGCACTCCTGCATACCGTCTCCACAACATTTCTGTACAAATCTTTCGATCAAACGTAAAGATAGCTTAAAGAACCTGACGGAAACTTTGGGACAAGTAAACCTTAGCGCCCTCACAACAATGTGCAAATCTTCCCATTATACGTAAAGACAGCTTAAAGACCCTTAAAGTTAACGAAAGAAACTTAACGGCATGTAAACCTTGACCTTAGACACTCTTGCTTAACCTCCCAAAAATCTTTCTGTACAAATATTTCAACCAGACGTAAAGGAAGCTTAAAGATTTTTAAATAAACTTTACGACATGTATACTTTAACTTTAGGCTCCACACAAGCCCGACACATGGGGCACTCCTGCATGCCCTCCCCATAATCTTTCTGCACAAATCTTTCAATCAAACGTAAAGATAGCTTAAAGAAACCTTTAAGTTACGAAAATAAACTTTAACCTTAGACTCAACGCATGTCCAACACATGGGACACTCTTACCTAACCTACCCACAATCTCCTGTACAAATTTTCAATTAAACGTAAAGGAAGCTCAACGATGTTTCAATAAACTTATAAACCTTGACTTTAGACTTGACGAATGCCAGACACATGGGGCCAACCTGCATGCCCTCTCCATAATCTTTCTGTACAAATCTTTCAATCAAACGTAAAGAATACTTAAAGAAACCTTCAAGTTACGACGTGTAAACCTTACCCTTAGAGTCGACGTATGCCTGACACATAGGGTACTTCTGCATACCCTCCCAACAATCTTTCAGTACAAATCTTGCTATTAGTATTACACGGAAAGAAAGCTTAAAGAAATCTTAAAGTTACGACATGTAAACCTTAACCTTAGACTCGACACACGCCCGACACATGGGGCACTCCTGCATGCCCTCCCCACACGGCACGCAGCAGGCGTAGTGGCCGCACGGCAGGAACACCAGCTCCACCTCGCGGTCCATGCACACCTTGCAGCACCGCTCCTCGCGAAGCCGCTCCAGCTCAGACTGCAACTCGTGGGGAATTCCCTCTGGAAGAAAACAAAACAAAAATGTTAAAATTGGGGAATTCCCTCTGTAAGAAAACTAAATATGTGTCTACCCAACAGCCTTCTTTTGTGACTTGATTAACGGATATCAGCAAAAATGATTATTTTTCAGAGGAGATAGCTGACTTTTTTTGCTACTTTGGTCTGTACGGCTAGCGCTGGCTAACCCCTCTGGTAAATTGTGTAGCCAAATACCTCTAATAAACAAACTAAATCAAAGTTCGGAAAAAATTGTATCAAATATGTGTTAAGCTGACTCTTGGTCCCTTTCACTTAGGGATATAATAAAGACACTCACACACACATCTCAGTCTCTACATTCCAGACCGGACGGTTCCATTCGTACGGGGAGGGGGGAACTAGGCTATTCTAATCTAAGTAATCTAACATTCCCCCTTTTTTCTTTTCTATTCTAGATAACGTCGCATAAGTTGAAACATTGAAATCTACCAGAAATTTACACCATTGTCTAAAGAACTTCAGTACCAGAATATACAGAGCTATATTTAAAACTATCAAGGTTGCATGACTAAAAGGTTACATAAACTGATGAGCTGCGTTCTACAGAAACTAGACAGTGTAATACTTATCAGATCTTCATAACAGTGTAATACTCGTCAAACTTCCCTTATATAGATAACTTTAGAACAGTGTAATACTCATCAAACTTCCCCTATGTCCTTTTTTTTTACTGGCCGTATGACTTTAAATGTCCTTATGGTAACGCAACTAATGTAGACTTCTTACCTAGTTAACTACAACACTTGTCAATAATGTGGACTTCTGACCAAGTCAACAACAACGTTTCAATCATGTGGACTTCTTACCAAGTCAACAACAACATTTCAATAATGTGGACTTCTTACCAAGTCTAGTACAACACATATCAACAATGTGGACTTCTTACCAAGTCTAGTACAACACATATCAACAATGTGGACTTCTTACCAAGTCTAGTACATCACATCTCAATCATGTGGACTTCTTACCAAGTCTAGTACAACACATCTCAATCATGTGGACTTCTTACCAAGTCTAGTACAACACATATCAATAATGTGGACTTCTTACCAAGTCTAGTACATCACATCTCAATCATGTGGACTTCTTACCAAGTCTAGTACAACACATCTCAATCATGTGGACTTCTTACCAAGTCTAGTACAACACATCTCAATCATGTGGACTTCTTACCAAGTCTAGTACAACACATATCAACAATGTGGACTTCTTACGTCTTGTCGTTCTCTTCTGCGATCACTTCTGTCATTAACTGTTCTCGGTGACTCCCATAGTCGTCCCATATATACTGTACTCGTAAACTAAACCAGATGGTGCTACAAGCTAACAACCACCCTCTGCTACCATTGTTAAGCTGACTCTTGGTCCCTTTCACTTAGGGATATAATAAAGACACTCACACACACATCTCAGTCCCACGTGTGTATTCCTAAACCTCCACATTCCAGACCGGGCGGTTCCATTCGTACGGGGAGGGGGGAACTAGGCTATTCTAATCTAAGTAATCTAACAATATGAATTGGCCAAAATTTCATTTTTTGTGATTTTCGGAAGATTTGAGTCATTTTCTGTGGGCGTTCGGTATATTTCGCAGGTGTTCGGTGATAAGGGAGACCCGAGAGAAGTCCATGGTTACAACCTTACCTGAAGAAAAGCTGCTGGCACCTGAGAAGTTCCCAGCCTGCCCCGAAACCGACCAGTTTGGCAGACCCGCCGCTTTCCCGCCCGCCGTGGCGTACCCCAGGTTCTGTAGACTGTTACTGGACATCGAGGCTCCCCCTGGCGCACCTCCGGAATACTGCATCGTGTTGTTCTCATGTTCCTCCAGCTTCTTCCTCTTCAGGCGGCTGTACTCCTCCTCCAGGGACCGGACCGCGTGCAGCGCCTCCTCGGGCGTCCCAAAGCCTCGCCCCGCCGACTCCAGCCGCCGCCACACGGCGTGCTGCACGAGCCCTCGGTCGTACCCCTCGGCCACGATGGAGGCCATCACTTCGGTGTCCATCACCTCGGCCACACTGGGCCTGTTCCCGCCATCGCCTAGCTTCTCCCTGGGCACAGAACAGTACAGTATTAATTGCACAGCTTTGTGCAATTTTTCAGAAGGTGCAAAAAGCGAAGTTATCCAGCTGGACCGCATCACCACGGGATTTGGGGATTCGGTGCAATTAACAGATGTGTGCGGTTATCCGTAGTGCAATTAACTGGCTTCTACTATGCATGGGAATCATACATGGCAGAAAAAAGCTAGCTATCAAAAGTTACCTACCTGAAGTTTAGTCCATGGAAAACTAACATTGACAGGGTAGTCCTACCTCTATGATATCAATATAGAGCATACCAGAAGATTCTTCACAATATCGTTGACCTTCCAACATCCGAATAGCCCTCTTGATCGTTCTGGACACCCAAAAATACCTTAAAGTCTCATTTCAAAAGAAAAATACTTTCCACTACTTTGTGTCAAAAGGGCCAACAAGTAGACTCAAAATGGGCCTTCTGTGTCTGCGATGAATAAATGACCTTTGTCCCGGTACCTCGCTCTCCGGTACTCTTCCTCCAGCTCCGTCACCACGGCCAGCAGTTCCTGCGTGGACGGGAAGGTGGCGTTGTTGTTCTCGAGGCGCCGCCAGATGGCGTGCTGCACCACGTCCGGCTGGTGTCCCATGGCAACCACCGTTCTGGCGGGCTCCGTCTCCATGGCGGACAGAACGTTCAGCGGCTGCGCGGGTTGGTTCTCGTTCACTTCCGGTCCGGCGTCGCCAAACCAGGGAACGGCTGAGGAAGAGGAATAGGACTTATTTATCAAGTTTCAACACGTTGGTTAATCAATGAATATGAATCCAATGAGAAAAGATAAAGTCAAAGAGATGAGATCAATGAAGTTTTCAAGTTCAATCAAGGCAAGAAACATGCCTTGCTTTGGCCGTGTGTTGCGCATCACTTGATCCGTTGAGTTGACAGCATGCCTAGATCATGTTTTTTTCTCTAAACATGCCTAGATCATGTGATGACCATGAACTGATCACGTATTAAGCATGGCTTCATTATGTGTTGAGCATGCACTGACTATATGTGTTGAGCATGTCAGGATCATGTGATGAACATGTGTTGATCATGTGCCAGGACAAGGTGTCGAGCATGTATTAAACATATGATGAGCATGCCTTGAAAATATGATGAGCATGCCTTAAAAATGTGTTGAGCATGCCTTAAAAATGTGTTGAGCATGCCTTAACCATGTGACGATCACGCACAAATCAGGTGCTGAAAATATCTTGAATATATGTTGAGCATGCCTTGACCATGTGACGACCACGCACTGATCAGGTGCTGAGAATATCTTGATCATGTTTTAAGCATGCCATTGGACATGAGATGATCACGCACTGATCACGCGCTGATCACGCACCTGGCGGAGCGGACAGCTCCTCGTAGCCGGGAGACATCCAGGCCATGGTCATCTCCCGGGGCGACGTGGGCGTGGCCAGCTTGGACGGGCGGTGGGCACGCCCGGACCCCCCACCGCCGCACTCCTCATTCCCGGCAACATCCTGCACAAACAGATGCAATGTTAGAATTTTTCGTTTAGGTGGTTCATATATATTTTTCTGATGGCAAATGAATTCTAACCGTACTCCGTTTCTTTCCGGAAAACTCCGCAAAACCTTTGTTACTTTTAAGAAATATTGTAGAAGTACAAGGTAAAGGTCAATAAACACGCTGTTTAAACATGAGGTACGGATATTAAGGATACCAACATGGCACCTATTGCCTGCCTGCTTCACTGATATTGTGTACGAAAAATACTTTATTTGTTTGAAAGAAAAGAAACCAATAGATTCCTTTGTAAATCCATGGCCAACTATAGCCACCATCTTGGTGAAATTATTAGATCCAAGATGGCAACCAATGCCATTTTTCCATCATCGGTGAAACTCACCTCTCCTATTTTGTACTTGTTCAACACGTCCTGCACGAACTGCGCCCCCTTGCTGTTCTCCACGAACTTGCACATGGGGTACCACCGCGCATGCTCGACCCAGGGGTCATCGCCCGGCTGCCAGTTCTTCAGGCCGCCGCCGCAGTGGAAGCACCGCGCGCTGTCGCCGCCCTTCACTGGGAATATGGGAAATGACATAGTGAACAGTTTAAACTTTGTTCCAACACAAAGAAAGAAACTCACCATAAATTTTCGGCTGAATACTCCGACCTTCATCAGATGAATGATTCGCTGAACTATTCCGGAAGTCGTCGGATGACGTCATTCATCTGATGAAGGTCGGAGTATTCGGCCGAAAATTTCTGGTGAGTTTCTTTCTTTGTGTTGGACAAAGTTTAAACTGTTCACTAAGGATTTACAACACAGATGAGCTTTCATTCGGATATGGGAAATGACGTCGTGAAAATGTATCCAACCCAGCGGCGTTGCCAAAGCAAAAACACTGTCTTCACCCTTCACTGGGAATATGGGAAATAACACCCTGAAAATTGAATCTAACCCAGTGGCGTTGTCAAAAAATTGACGCTGTCTCCGCCCTTCACTGGGAATATGGGATATAACATCGTGAAAAATGCACCCATGCCAGTGGCGTTGCCAAAAAATAACACTGTCTTCATCCTTCACTGGGAATATGGGAAATAACATCGTGAAAAATGCACCCAACCAAGAGGCGTTGCCATAAAATGACGCTGTCGCAGCCCTTCACTGGGAATATGGGAAATAAGACACTGAAAAATGCACCTAACCAAGAGTCGTTGCCCAAAAATGACGCTGTTTCCACCCTTCATTGGGAATACGGGAAATAGCATCGTGAAAAATGCACCCATCCCAGTGGCGTTGTCAAAAAATGACGCTATCTCCACCCTTCACTGGGAATACGGGAAATAGCATCGTGAAAAATGCACCCATCCCAGTGGCGTTGTCAAAAAATGACGCTATCTCCACCCTTCACTGGGAATACGGGAAATAGCATCATGAAAAATGCATCCAACCCAGTGGCATTGCCAAAAAATAGCACTGTCTCCGCCCTTCACTAAATGGTGCCAAGAGTTAGAAGGAAAAAGAAAATCCATAAACATTGGAACAAAAGTGACGGGAAACATTTTCCCTTGCGCAGGATATGAGACCCGTTTCTCTAGCCCTTCATTTGATGTGCGTGCAGACGAATAATTTTATCGGAAACGCCTCCACCACAGAGTTGTTGCCAAAAAAAGAATGTGTAATGAATATTCGGGGACAAATACGGAGACTGGGAAGCCTCAAAGCAGGTGTTGGATTGACTACACTACGGGAAAGGCAAACAGAATTTGAGAGAAGATGAACGAAACCGTGTCAGTGGAGATACGGGAAATACCACACTGAAAACGTGTCCATCCCAGTGGCGTTGCCAAAAAATTACGGGTAAAAAACTAGAGGAGTTGTGAGAAGAGGGAGAAGAAAATGACCTCAAAAAGATGCATACGGGGGAATAAAACCATGAGAAACGCCTCTGCTTTGGGGTGCGGACAAAAAAAAAGAATAGGTACCGGATCCTGGGACCAAATTACGTATCATTTCCAAAGAGATAAGAGGTTTTTGGACGGTTTTAGAAGGATGATAATGTCTATGTCTAATACTATATCTGGCGCGTTTAGATACATACTGTTAAAGATGAACACACAACTTAAGAAAGGCGAACAGAATAAGTAAGAACACATTTGACTTAGAAACCACGTATAGACAGAGATATCGATCATAGCATCACAAATTAATATAGAAAACCAGTAGAAAGCAACATACTGCCATGGGCAAAGTTCTCAAAAAAGAGATATGAGCTCGCTAGTACATATTTGCAGTTGAGTTCTTGAGAGCAATGTTAGAAATGTGAAATTACAGTTGTCATGTCAAACGTAATGTGAGATGCATTTCCATGACCAATGTTAGGAAACAGTACAATAACACGATGATAACAGCACAGTACCGCGTAAGGAGACAGGAAGAAGGGATAGTAGCTCGAGAATAGCACAATAAAAATAGCTTTGAAAAATTCAAATCGTTTGTAGCACCATAAATGGAGAAATCTAGCTTTCATAATGATAAAAAAAATGAATAAACTAAACTAAAATAGAGTTGTGTAGTATTACATATCGGCGTCACCTTTACCAACTCCCGCTTCCTGTCTCACCGGAATAAGATCTAAGAAAAGAACCTTTACATGTGTAGAAGAAGCCTGCCTGCGCCAGCTCGGCAGGTGTGAGCCAGGTGTGCGGCCAGGTGTGGTAGGTGGACAGCCGCAGCGTCTCAGCAACCATCTGGGGAAACTTGGGCGCCTCTTCTGATGCTGTGTACGGGGATACAACAGGTAAATGGTAGTCCTCCGACGTAGACTGGTTTATTTAAACAACTGTAGCAATATCCAAGGCCTGTGGCTTGTCTATCTACCCAACATCTACACATATAAACGGGCAAATATCTTAAGTTTCGAATTCATGTCACAAATTTACATTTACTTACAGATGGTAAGTTTGGTAAATTCCACATTTCGTACAGTATTGACTGAATTATGAGTTGTAACATGAAAGCAATTCGTAGCAAATATACCTGTTTACATTATGTAGTGTGTAGTTCTAGATATGTATCATTATACAAAATGATAAATACTTGGTCCAGAGTTATAGTATCTGAATATCTAGAAGAGACAGATAATAGCATCTCAATTTTCTTGCGTTCATATACAGTAACTTAGAAGTGGCAAAATATCATCAAAATTGATAATAACACAATAAAATATTATTTGACAAACAATGCCGAGTGATTCAGTAAAGGTATTTTATTGTAAGTTTTTTTTTCTTTTTTTTTAAGTTTGAAGAAATGTAAAGGGACTTTCACCCTACCATTTGGTGCCGCTGTCTCTGTCCCGCCGTTACAGGTGGATGTCCCCGCCGTGGGTACCTCCCCGTTACAGCACACATTCCCCACCTCCTCTCCTCTCACAAACGGACAGTCCGGATAGTGCTTCCTGTGCTCATCTAACGGATCATCCCCGGCACACCACTGCCGCAGCACTCGGTAACACACGAAACAGCGCACGCGGTCCCCATCGTGAAGGCTGTAGAAGCCTGCTCGGGCCAGGTCGGCGGGGCGCACCGGGCAGTCCCGCGGCCAGTCCCGGTACGTGTCCAGGCGGGCCTGCTCGCGGGTGAACTCCGAGGGGTCGTCCGAGGGGCTGTCACCCAGCGGGACCTAGAAGTAATTAAGTTCATACCTCATTACATTGTAGAACAAGAAACAGTCATGCCTTCAAATAGCAGAGTTACCAACCTAGGATTAATGTGTTCGAAAATTCGCACTTTCCCAGAATCATCGTAGAGTGGAATTTGTTATCAGGAAGTACAGTAGTGACATCTTCTCTGGAAAGCGTTGGTTCACGATTATCAATGTTGGCTTCCACAGCAAACTCCCTTCCTCGGCAAACTCCCTTTCATGGCATACATGTAGGAGAACCTATATACAGCCAACGTTGAAAATCGCGAATCAACGTTCGAAGACTGCAACGGAGGCTAAAATTTCACCTCGTACGCGATGCTCCGCCGGTTCTCCTTGCTCTCCGCGGTGCCTGTGTGGTTGCGGCGGAGGACTACAGTGTCCTGTGCCGGCACTTGGCTGGTTTGTAACGACGGTTCCTCGGAACCGGCCGGGCGGACCAAGGAAGACATGACCGTGTCCGGGACTCGTCACATCGTTCGTGAAGAAAGTAAGATCTGAAAAGTTAAAACAACACTATTTATACAATTTGAATCTATGAAACAGAATCAAATTACATTGAGCTATTCACACCTCCATCTTCAAATTCATTGGAATTATATCAATACAATCTATGGCTTTTTTTCTAAGGGGCAAATGAAAATACAAATTGAAACCACACAGATAATCTGTTCTAACACTGTCTAGTTTCTACCAAGCTGCAATATGCAGTATTCCGAGATATTTGTATAATTGCCCTCCAATAGTCTTCTCTTACATAGAGCTCGAGATGTCCCTTTTCAACATGCTTGACCAACGATACATGTTTCGTGGTGGTATCGATCCAGCTGAGCAGCATTTTGAATTAGGTGGTCTTATTACCCCAATGGCGCCAGCGAAATGTCTTCCCACTATGTACAGCGTGATATGGCGAGAGGTTCTCTTTTAGTTCCCTTTACATATGTGGTGAGTGGCTTTACATATATATAAATGAATAGTCCAGGGGACGTGGGTAGGGGGAAGTGAATATATTGAGATTCGAGACATGGTCCCAGTCTTTTGTTTAAATTTTGACCTTTTTACTTCAACATGTCTCAGAACCATGTCACGTTTTGGCGTGGCCTCATCATCAACTATCGGAGTTATCCAAGGTCATTACACCGCTGCTGCTGGGGGCGGTTACAGATAGCTGTACGTGGTTACACTACAGATTGGGTATCAGGTTTGGCCTTCCCCACACGGCAATGATATCTTTCCTGGAACATCACAGATTGGGTAGCGGTTTTGCCCTTTCCCACACGGTTATGATACAAATGTATCTTTCCAGGAACACCATAGATTGGGTATCAGTTTCACCCTCCCCACACCGTTATATCTTTCCTGGAACACTACAGATTGGGTATCAGGGTCGCCCTTTGCTATACGGCAATTATATATTTCCTGGAACACTACAGATTGGGTATCAGTTTCTTCCTTTCCCACACGGTAATGATATATTTCCTGGAACACTACAGATTGGGTATCAGTTTCGCCCTTTCTCACACGGCAATGATATCTTTCCTGGAACACTACAGATTGGGTATCAGGTTCGCCCTTTCCCACACAGTAATGATATATTTCCTGGAACACTACAGATTGGGTATCAGGGTCGCCCTTTCCCACAGAGTAATGATATATTTCCTGGAACACTACAGATTGGGTAGCGGTTTGGCCCTTTCCCACACGGCAATGATATCTTTCCTGGAACACTACAGGTTGGGTATCAGTTTCGCCCTTTCCCACACGGCAATGATATCTTTCCTGAAACACTACAGGTTGGGTATCAGTTTCGCCCTTTCCCACACAGTAATTATGTCTTTCCTGGAACACTTCCGGATTTGGTATCAGTTTCACCCTCCCCACACTGTCATACCTTTCCTGGAACACTACAGATTGCGTATCAGCTTCGGTCTTTCCCACACAGTAATGATATCTTTCCTGGAACATCACAGATTGCGTATCAGCTTCGCCCTTTCTCTGGTTGCACAAATGTAATAGCATTCCAGGAACCCAGATAACAACTGGCATGGGTCCAGGGACGACTGTCGTTAATGATGAGATATCGCGACAGCAATCGACACAGATGAGGGAATTGCGGCAATAACACCATCCCTGTCCTCCCCGATATCTATTGTAGAATCGGCTCATTTCGTATGGTCTTCGCTGAATGCAAATTAACATCAGAAGTTGTCATGCCGTCAAACCATCCAAGCTAGATTTATTGGTTAACGTCATACAGGAAATAGTTTCTGATATTTCTGTGTGCATCTGTGTTTATCATTTTCACGCATTTGCAATCGGTCCTCGTATATGAGCTAGTGATAATCCTGTCGTTACCAATTTGAGTGGTAAGCCTGCGTACGGTGCAGAATAATACGTGTTTAAGACCGGGCTTACTACACATATCATTATAGGCGAGAGGTGCATGCAGCAATAACTTGAGCCATCAGTCAAAATCTGCCATCATTTGAATCATAGAACTAAGAATGCAATCAGGAATGGCAGACTTCACACCCTAAATCGTAATGCTTTGCAGCGAACATTCCCATAAAGATTGCAGAACTGGATATCTATGATAATATTGCATTGACATTGTGTGTTAGGAATGGAGGAATCTCTCTCTCTCTCTCTCTGCACATTAGCACACGCATACCCCAACAATACAAAACATTATGTCTTAATCCCATATATCAACATAATTCCTTGCAATAACGAAGAAGAGACGCGATGTACAATAGTTGTACAAACTCTACACGATGGCCTATTGTCCGCATCTCCATCGCGGCGCCTTGATGCCAGCCCGGCGCCAGAAAACCTGACATATAACATGATGCATGTCTGCTATGTCGGGAGGGAGTTCAGACGAATAGTATTCGTCTGTGGAAGAGTATTCGGAATATTCTTCCACATCGCTGCCGCACGATACGTGACAACTCAAGGAAGGTAATGGGTAGGAGTTTGTCAACTCAGGTTCAGCTGATCTCCAAGCAGATGTTAGGAGGTGAGAGCGTTAAAGATTCTCCATCCTGGGTGTCATCCTACGTAGTAACCGCTGGCTCAATAGTTTGGCTTGCCGTGAAGAGTATAAAACGTTTTCTAGTTTTCCTCATGTTCTGTTGTGTGTGTAGACAATCCCCTTTCTACTAGACGGCGATGTCTAATTATTCTGTCTAGTTCTTCTCCCAGGGAGAATAGCTAACACAAATGTCAGACAAATATAAGACCAAAGTCAAATCTCTGAACGATCATAGAGTTACCAAAATTGTATTTGTGTAACTCTTGATTTCATAATTGGAAAAAAGTTGCGCTATTCAAAAAATGACAAAATAAAACACAGGCACAGAAGACATGGAGAATCTTTACTTGTCTGAAAACCGTTGAGCGATTTGTAAATGTTTGGTCTTTCAGCGGCCAAGAAAAAAAAACGTTGTATCTTACCTCCCAACATCTGCTTGGAGAGAAAAATCTGTTTCAACGATAACAACAGCTGGTCGTAACAAGTTAGGCAGCGACACATAGTTTTATTGTACATGACCTTCAGCATCCATATCCAGTGGTGTACCGCTAGTCGGGTAGGATTTCATGAACCCTCGACCTTTTGGTCTAGTAAAGAGGTCGTTAACCCCCGAATCGACTGGAACAGCCAGTAGCGCAGTTCAGTTGTGTTTAGTAACGAGAATATGCTAGCCGGTTTGTTCCGCCAAAGGGTGGTTATATATAATTCTGCATTTCAGATACAGAGTGTGGAAATAATGGTGCAATTCGAAATTCACATTTACTCATATACATGTGACTTTGTAGATGAAATAAAAACATGATTTTTTAGTACACATTTTCGACTGAGAGTTTAGGGTGTGTGTGTAATATGAAGGTGGTCCATATCTGCACCCCCCCCCCCCGAATATTACAATCTATGAAAACATTCCAACAGTATGCACTTAGCTTGCGTGGCGATTGTTTTGAAAATAAGCCTTCATATTGTTCCTCTGGGACAAACGTATAATAAGCTATGCATGCTATTGTCTGTTGCATATTAGTCATATGAAAAGTGCCATATAAGGTATCCATGTAAAGGATTTTCAACGACTGTGTATGAAAACCGTGCTATTACCGCTGTATGTAGCGTTAGAATAATTTTCTTTTTTTTTCAATCAATTGCAATTTCGTCTGGTAAATCCGACACCGATATCTGCTTCTATAAGCTTCTAATTGTTGGTATCTAAAACGAATAATTTTCAAATCTTGTACAATCATGTACATGAACTTGTCATTTTGTCATTCTTAAAAGGAGAACTGTGTCACTGACGATAACGCTAAAGCAACCATAACAGCGAAAACATCAATTACCTCAAAATTGAATTGTTCCGGTTTTCACAAAATAACAGATCGGAGCTGGGCTAAATCCACTCTGGCCTTAGCATTGTTTGAAACACACGTTGTACATGTAGCTACGTTTCCGAATCTTAAAGTACCCGATTCTTTCCTCGTACGATGAAAGTGTATTTTCGTGCGACATTATATACATAATAGAAATGCACCGATGAATCTTAATTGCTTCAAAGATTTTACAAAAACAAAATCCAATTTTAAGTTTTCAGGTAGATTTTGTTGTGAAAAACACACATTCACATACAAACAACACATGTTTGTTGTCTAAACCCTACATATCATATTGACAGACATCTTGTTGTTATGCATGACGCACCCCCTGACACCAGCTACACAGCGCGCATACATGACGAGTGGGGAGGGGGGCGCACGACCTCCAATCCTCGCAAAAATCTCGCAGAATTTCACACCTACGTGACGCTATGACGTTAGATATTTACTCACGTCACCCGCCACCCCGTCTGAAGACGTTTCCCACCGATGTCTTGGGGTTTAAGACGTTCGTTTCTCTGTCTTCAGTAGAAAACATGCACGCATCCCTTCGAAGCGAAAAATGGGGATTGCCCAACTCTGGGGCGGGGTTAGGACGGCTGGGGATTTCCAAATGATGTCATCTGGTAAACATTGCGAAATTAGACGATACTATTATGAAGGGGTTCTATGTATAATGCATTTCGATTTCCTCGATTGGTTCTATATTTTATGAACTCAATAATTGTTAAATATTATGTATGTAAAATATACACATACCATACACTTTCTGTTGGATTTTATTGCGAAATATTATACGTATTTTGTAAAATGACTGATACTTTGAACCCCCCAGAAAATAATCCCTCGTCCCTACCCATGCTGCCCCGCGGTGTTGGATTGCGTGACGTTGCATCAGAACGTCCCACCGACGCATTTCATAAGACGAATTCACATCCACACGATCGAGAATGCCGGCTGACTCATTCTGGTTAGTATCTTCTCCCTTTTCTTCATCGTTTCCATGGATACATGACTCGTATTGTAGCTAGAATACTTCACAATCGTTACAGAACATGATACAGTTCTGTGGCGATGTCGTACTTCCGCATTCTTAAGTTAAACTTTCCAACATTTTCTTGTGTGACAGTGTTGCAGACAGACTGTTGTCCTTGCTAGGTCGTTTGACTGCAGATCAGGTATTTCGTAGTTTGTCTACAGGACAGTTTTAGACCGTCCTTGAGTCCTAAAATAGCCGGGACGAACGTCAAAGTCTGGTAAGATTAACTGCAGTGGACAACAGTATAACGTTGCTAGTTTTATCATACGATACGGGTGACCAGTGAGTGATACAAGTTAGGTTTTACAAACTGGAGTCGGAGCCTGTGGGTTTCTATGTTCTTCCCATTGCATTCCAGATCCTGCTTAGCATCCAGAGTATTCCAGTACTCCTATCCCTAACCCTTACCGCTACAAAAGAGGAACGTAACTTTCTTTTGGTACCGCCGGCGGTATGGCCGGTTTGGCTGACGTAATGTGTTTGTGGAGTGGGGTGGGGAGGGGGTGTGGCACGTACTTCTGTTGTTGTTACATGATTTCTCTAACTCGTTTTAAGCTTAAACTGTTACTGCGTGTAAGTAACTCTTGAAATCTATCAGTGCATTTTGTAAGGACGTTTTCAACTGTTCGTAGCTGTTGAAAAGAGTAGAGTAGGTGTTAATTCTAACGGTGCATTGAACCTGTATACACTGAGCATGTGAGTTGTATCATGTTTGGACGATGTTTATGACAATGTACTGTTAAGCACAGTTTCTGTAGTTGTTATGACAACCAAACTTTCTGTGAGCTGTAACGTAGTTGTTACGACACATGTCCATTCTTACTTGATATGGCTCCGCCATGGTCGACTGTTCATTGTACTCATGAAAATATAGAAGATGAATTCCACTTTGTTATGAAATGTCCCACCTACAGTAAAGAGAGAGAAACATTGTTTAAGAATATTAGAACCAAAACACACATCTCTCTCGCTGGTGCAGAAAGCGATATTTTCCATGTATTGCTCTCATGTTCAACTCATATATCCGTCTACGTAGGCCAGTTTCTTTATAATGTATTCCAAATGCGAGATCAGATTAATCATACATAACTGTACTATTATCGATAATGTTTTGTTGTTGTTTTGTATGTAGCCTCTTAGTACTACTGTCTGTATAGCTATTAGTTGTTATTAATTGCCATACATTGTACCCTGTGCGATTGTTGAGCAATAAATTCATTCATCCATTCATACTAGTCGTAGAAAAAAAAGGTAGGGAATTTTTCTGTACTGAGTGCATACATAATACGCTGATGTTCTCTACATACGTAGCACCTGTATTTCTCACGTCACGACGATCACATGAGAAGGGCTTACTGTAAACTATAAACGTTAATTAAGACGTATTCTGTGGTTTGTTTCCTGCCGTAGCTGACCGCACGGTGCCCGCACCATGACGGACGTGTCCCGCCCACCACCCCGGAAGAGCCCCGACCCGTCCGGACCTCGCGCCAAACTCCGGGCACGGAAACCGCCCGGCTGGCGAGCCAAACCTCCGGTAGGCTTTCTTCAATAATAAACAATCTTGTTTACTTAGTTTCTCTCACTAGATATTCTTCTCTTATATCTGAACTTGAACCCGTGTAGCGTTTAGCCAGGAAAATATAATTGCCCAAGCCATTGAAGGCTAGACCACGATATTTTTTCCCAGATATATTTTTCTCCCAAGCTATCAGAACCTCCTGAATGCTTTCTTGATGAATACAAGATTTTCACATAGTAGTTCCCTGACTATATATACTGCCTGGACTTGTGTACTTTCCCCACGAAAACATTATCGCCGAAGGTTTCACCGGCTTGTCCCTGTTTGGGTTCTCAGCTTACAAAGAGCTCGTGACCTTGCCCTTGCACTCGGTAAAGACACTAAAAAATTGAAATAGATAAGTAGTTTTGTTGCCCTATTTTTTTAACAACAATAATTCATGTCTTCTAGAGATCCAGGTTGTTTAGACCACGTACAATTCGATTGCGTCAGATGGTGCAAACGGGGTAACCCGTGTTTTTCTCACTTCCGGGTTGTTTCCAAGATTGCTAAGGGCCCGCAAAGTGCTTAATCTCAGCCAAAACCAGTCCGAAAACAACAAGGATCGTTTCTAATACCGATATAGTCAAACCTGCCCTCACGATTGCCAAAAGTTGCGCAATGTGCACTTGTTGATCACATGAACCTAAGGCTGACGTGTACTTGAGGGATACCCGGGTTGACACGTCATTTGTGCAGCGTTGGTTTTGTTTGCCGGGTTCAGAACAGAACCGGTGAGATAGCAGCAGGGTAGGTACGGATTTTAGCTGCACCTTTTAAACTTAAAAAGTCTTAACGTATTCTTCTATTTATGCTTTGAGATTTTAAATATATAAATTGACATCTAGTCATTGTTTCTGTGTACAATGTATTTCTACTGATTTCAAGTTCAATGTTATTTTTCGAGGAGTAAAATTATTTCATTTGGGTAGTTCTGTTGTTTATTGTCGACAGGTCATTCTCAAATTTCTCCATAACTAATGCACCTTCGTTGAATTTTGCAACTACTCATGCAATTTCTCCAAAATGCAATAATGTTTTTTTCAGCTGCAAGTTTCAGAGACTGTTTACAGTTAGTAATTATAGCAAGCTTGGATCAGGTAGCATTTAATGGTTCATTCGTAGTTACAAACAAAAACCGGGATTGAAATCTAAAATCAAAAGTAGACGCCAATTTTTTTTTCTCCCGATTTTAGGTCCCAAGTTCGTCAATCAGGTTTCAGGCTGTTCCGTTTACGGACAGCACCCCCATCAGACCACAGCCACCAGCCGCTGTTTCATTTAACAACGGCACCCCCGCCAGACTACCTGTACCCTCTACTGCTGTCTGTCAATCACCTGGGGAAAACTCTCGTCACCATGACAACAGCCAATCAGGCGCAAGCTTGGTAAGGGCAATCGAATTTCGTGTAAAGGCACTTATTTTTAAAAAGATATATACATTTTTTATGAATTTTGGCAATGCTATTTTGAATATAAATTAGCTTTCTCAGCTTTAAAATTTTGTTTTTTCAGAACTATTTCTTTAAAAAAATTGGTATGTGTTTAGTAGAACCCATGACTACAATAGGTAACATGTACTGTAAGGTTGAACTGAAAGCTTGCACCACAAAATACATGTTGCCAGTTTTAACACTGTTATCAGAACTAGGTAAAGCTTTAAATAAGGACAGGGGAGACCTACGTATATAGAGGTGGTAAATTCTGAAAACCTAGTCAGGAACTATTTTTGTCAGATGTTTCTCGGTTGTTTATAAATGTTAGCGTACATGTAAATGTTGATAGGTGCCTGAAGGGCATGCTGTCCGACCATTTACAAAGACAAAAAGAGCTAACAATATTCAACTGGACCACTAACTAGTAACCTAGGGCAGTGAAGGAGATGGGATTTTCCATTTTAGATGAAGATGAACAGATTGACCCATTAAAATAATGGTGTACAGACATGGATAAGTACATGTAGCTCAAAATATAGGGCATTGATTGATCAAATCCATGGTTGAAGAGAAGTAGGGTCTTTAGGACTGGAGTGGTGAGAGATGTTTATTCTAATTTTTATTATTCTATGTGATTATATTCATGTATCTATTCATTAATTGATTGACATATCCCCAGGCCAAGTCAAGTGTTCATGACAGGAATGATGCAGCTCATGGGTCTCGTGAGAGAAACCATCATTATCGATAATAAGTTATTGATTTATAGGTTATTGATCGTTCAGTTATTGATTAACAGATCCCCAGCCCAAGTGAGGCGGTGAGATCAGTCATGACGGGAGCGATGCGGCTGACAGGCCTGGTGAGAGAAACCATGGTTACTGATAATCAGTTATTGATTATTGATATATTGATTATTGATTAACAGATCCCCAGCCCGAGTGAGGCAGTGACATCAGTCATGACAGGAGCGATGCGGCTGACAGGCCTGGTGAGAGAGACCATGGTTACTGATAATCAGTTATTGATTATTGATATATTGATTATTGATTAACAGATCCCCAGCCCGAGTGAGGCGGTGAGATCAGTCATGACGGGAGCGATGCGGCTGACAGGCCTGGTGAGGGAGACCATGGTTACTGATAATCAGTTATTGATTATTGATATATTGATTAACAGATCCCCAGCCCGAGTGAGGCGGTGAGATCAGTCATGACGGGATCGATGCGCCTGACAGGCCTGGTGAGAGAAACCATGGTTACTGATAATCAGTTATTGATTATTGATTGACAGATCCCCAGCCCAAGTGAGGCGGTGAGATCAGTCATGACGGGATCGATGCGCCTGACAGGCCTGGTGAGAGAAACCATGGTTACTGATAATCAGTTATTGATTATTGATTGACAGATCCCCAGCCCAAGTGAGGCGGTGAGATCAGTCATGACGGGATCGATGCGCCTGACAGGCCTGGTGAGAGAAACCATGGTTACTGATAATCAGTTATTGATTATTGATTGACAGATCCCCAGCCCAAGTGAGGCGGTGAGATCAGTCATGACTGGAGCGATGCGGCTGACAGGCCTGGTGAGGGAGACCATGGTTACTGATAATCAGTTATTGATTATTGATATATTGATTATTGATTGACAGATCCCCAGCCCGAGTGAGGCGGTGAGATCAGTCATGACGGGAGCGATGCGGCTGACAGGCCTGGTGAGAGAGACCATGGTTATTGATAATCAGTTATTGATTATTGATTATTGATTAACAGATCCCCAGCCCGAGTGAGGCGGTGAGATCAGTCATGACGGGAGCGATGCGGCTGACAGGCCTGGTGAGAGAGACCATGGTTACTGATAATCAGTTATTGATTATTGATTATTGATTAACAGATCCCCAGCCCGAGTGAGGCGGTGAGATCAGTCATGACGGGAGCGATGCGGCTGACAGGCCTGGTGAGAGAGACCACGGTTACTGATAATCAGTTATTGATCGGTTATTGATTATTGATTAACAGATCCCCAGCCCAAGTGAGGCGGTGAGATCAGTCATGACTGGAGCGATGCGGCTGACAGGCCTGGTGAGAGAGACCATGGTCAAGGTTACCCACGCTGCCTCAGCCACGACAAGCGTGGTGACAAGAACCTGCTGTGCAGACAATACGGTGAGAGAACGGACGTAATACTGTAAATGCATTTAAGTTCGCGGGGATTTAATTTTGCGGTAGCGGGAAAAAGGACTTTTCGCGGTGGATTTAAGTTCGCGGTAACATCATAGACTGCAATCTAATACCACAATAGAAAAATTTTCGCGGTGGATTTAAGTTCGCGGTGAAGTGCGAACACCGCGAACATTAATCCACCGCGAACATTTCTGCATTTACAGTATCTGACCAAGAACCGGGCAAAATACTCGTAAATGTGTTGTTGCCTCTTCCTCATTAGATGTTTTTACATGTAATCACCAAGGAGCTTAAGTTACCATGTTGTGCTGTACTATAGTGAGAATGCATAAAATCTAACATATATTATAACAAACTCCAAGGCCAAATACTCCAATTGTTCTGTTCAGCCAAGTTAATCCAGCATTTTGTGTAAAAGGAATGTCCAGATTTCTACACCTTCTTAAGCTACTGGATTCTGATATGTGCAATACCATGTTTGTGATGTTGTGAAGATTTCTTTTACTGTAAAGACAGTGAAAGAAAATTTATATGTACACGTATTCAAAATTTTGCAATAGGAGTTTTGTCCAGTTTTTCTTGTTTGACCAGTCCAGACAAAACAACAATTAGGTCCAGGTTCAGGTCTGAACCGGTACCTGATCCTCTGAACCTGGACCAGACCTGAATTTTCTGTACCAGTACCCACCCCTACACTGATTGCAGCTGCAGAGTGTCCAGACCACTGCAGCTAGCAGCAGAATACAGTAGACTGCTACTACCCACCCCTAGTGTGCAATACCAGAATCTGTAGGTCCTTTATGTTTTATAGCCAGAAATCTCAGTTCCTTATAGTAACTAACCAAAGATTCCCCTTTTCCTTGTTTTCCTGTGTTCTGCAGAAAACAGAATCCAGCCATCACACAGCTACATTCACCACAGCCAGACAAACTGAGTCCTACCAGATGGCCATCCCTACAGATGATAACGTGGAGGCTGGGCCTCCCGTCCAGCTCGGTAAGATGTCCGTGATGGCCATTCCGAGCGACGACAGCGCGAAAACTGGACCCCAGCAAGGCAAGGCTCCGCTAACGAAGAAGTGTAAAGCTCTGCCTTTCCGGAAAGTTCCAAAATCGGAACAAAAGCCATCGTCCGAGGCAACTCCAGACGAAAGCCAGGATTTGCAGCAAGGAAAAGCACCGCTGACGATGAAATGCAAAGCTGTGCCTTTCCAAAAAGTTGCTCCGGTTCAAAAGAAATCAGAACAGGAACTGTCCTCAGAATCTTCTCCAGATGAGAATCAAGATTCTCAGACAGACCAGGAGCTCGGGCAAACATATTCCGTCGCACAGCTGCGAAAGCTGTTCGGAGAGACATACTCCGTGGAAAAACCCGAACAGAGTTCAAACTTCAGCGATACCTATATGGTGTCTCCACAGGCACAAGACCTGGGAAGCACTTTTGTCGTCAGGGCAGAAAACTCTGAAGAAGCCAGTGCCCTGCCATACGACAGCTCTGACATCGTGACGGCTGAAAACGTTGACGACGTTGACGCGAAACCATTCGACTCAACTTTTAACAAAGGGAAGTTGTGCCTGATGGCGATCCCAACAGGACCACATGAGGAGGAGGAGGAGGCTGGAGGTCCGTCGCCAGGGGCAACCAGTGCTCCTCAGCCTCCCTCCCTGACAGATGCCATGAAGTCTATGGTCGTTAAAAACATTGTACGCGAGGGCTACAGCCTCGAGCTTGTGCGGCACGCAGTTTGGCGACGGCTGCACGCGGGCGGAGTCTTGTCCGGGCCTGAGCTTCTCCAGGCTGTGAAAGACTTGGAGCAGGAGTACACAGCTGCGGAGAAGAAGCTCGGAGACAAGGTCTTCCTTAAAGAAAAGGAGGAGGTCGATTTGACCTTGGCCATGGAAGACCAGGTTGTCCTGTGTGTCCTCTCACAAGGGCACGACCTTGAGACGGTGCGACATGTGGTGTGGCGACGTCTTCAGGAGGGGAAGGGGCCCTTCAAGTCTGCTCCTGAACTGCTTCAAGCAGTTGCAGACTTGAAACGCGAGTACAAGCAAGCCGGTAAGAAACTTGAGGACAGTGACAAGACATTTGATGAAAAGACTGTTGAGTACAAGGATGGAGATGGGAAGACAGTGGACGCTTCAAGGGCATCATTACAGAGAGCGAATAGCGTGGTGGAAGCCATGGTAAGTCCGGTTGTAGAAAACGTGCTACGCGCAGGGTACGATCGTGATCTTGTCCAACACGCGGTGTGGCGAAGGTTTGAGACGCATGGCGAAAACTTTGCGTCCGTCGCAGAACTCTTACAAGCGTTAAAGGACCTAGAGGATGAATACGCGAGAGCTAAGGAAAAACTTGGCAACGACGAACTACCGAACATGCCTCCCGCGGTAGTCACGGCAACAACGACCGCAACAACACCAGAATCCGAGAACACACTGAGCACAGAGGACATCCCTCCCTCCCCTACAACAGACAATGGTACGGCCCGCACCATCTCTAAGGTGACCACAGATGATAACGTGGAGTCGGAGCTTGAGCGGTACCGTGAGGAGCACACCTGTAAGGTTTGTTTCGATGCGAGGATCGAGGTTGTGTTCGTGCCCTGCGGACACTATGCCTGCTGTGGCCATTGCGCGGAGGGGATGGCGGAATGTCCCATGTGTCGGCGAGGGGTGGACTCCACTGTGAAAGTGTTTTTCTCCTAGGGCTTGCCAAAGTGTATGAGCTGTTTTGCATCATGAAATTTAAAATGATAAAAAAAGTGTTCATATTTTAGTCAAGACATTCCTTATATACGGCATTACATATACCCATGGCATTATGTATTAACATGAATGAAACTATACCTGAGACCGTTGCATTGTGGTGGTGTTGAGTTGACTCAATATAGTTTGTTTGTACAGATAACAAAATTGAGTGTTTCCAATTCAATGTTGAAACTTGTACATATATTTCAGAATTCTACCAAGAATGCTATCAACACAATGTGCCTTAGGTTATAAAAAAAATCCCATTACATTAGAGGTATAAATTAACTAGTACGGTGGAGGAAGTGATCTGACATTATTGTAGATATGGCTGGGTAATTTATTAATCTTGAAGATATTAACATTTAGTATATATTTGCCCACATTTGAACTTTGTGCCATGATTTGTAAAAAGTTGTAGAATATGTTATTTTAGTCGGACAAAATATTCACCTGATAGTACTAAATGTTAAGACCTTCTTTGTATTATATTTTTCATCCATAATTGTTCTTCTAAACTAGTTTTTGCATCATAGCTTGGTGTCTTGACAAGTTGTGCTGTTGATTTTTTACATTAAAGATGTGAGAACTATATTGTCTCCCTTTTCTTACACTCCTCTGTTAATTTATAGCAATAACATGCATGCAAACAGACTACACATCCAAGTAACCATATAGGAAAATACTCTATCACTTAACAGCTCCCTTATCCAAAAGTAACAAAATAGCAAAAAAGGTGAAAAACCTATTGCCTAATAGTATATTACTATATGCTAATATATATGATATCACTCCTCAAGTCATTATATCGTATATCGTAGTTATATCTTATTGTATTCTTTAAGTCATTGTAATCAAATTAAATGTGCAGGGCTTAAATATTATAATATGATGATAATAATTACAACATTCCAATTAATACAATTGAAAGAGGAAACAATTTTGAGGTTACTAAAGGGGTTATCTGCACCCCTGAAAGTTACACAACACCAGTTGTTAGAGCTCCAATTTCGTTCACCATGAAACCCACTGCAGAGCCTCCCTTATCTATGGCAGAACTAGACAAGTCAGCACCATGATTTCTTTTTCGTTTGACAAAAACTAAAATAAATTTGGCTTTTTTTTTTTGCTATTACCAGTCCTCCAAAGTCTTTGTGCAGAGAGTATCGGTACTTTGACTTTGATTTTGCTTTGACACTTTGAAAATGCTTAACACTATCATGGGGACAAGACATGAAGGAAAGTCACATATTACATTCATGACAAATTAGTTAAATCTGTGACAACCTCAATAAGATCAACTAGCCAATACGGCTTTTCTTGGTGGTCCCCTAAATAATTTGTCCCATTGACACAATCATTATAAATCCTGTCTATAGCGACCACCAGTTTTATCTGTCCCCTGAGTGGTATTCTTGGGTAGTGCTGACTCTTTTTTTTTCTTCAGAAATACCATGAAAACCATTAATATCACCAAATGTTCCCCACAATAGACAAACAGTCCACATAGTGATAAAGAGAACCCAAAACCCACCATGGATACCCAGTTTACCCTACAATACATGTAAATTCTTTCACTTCTACAGTGGTTTTATACCAGGGAAGTCTCCAGGACCCATCCCTTCGTCCTGGGACAGAAATTTGCTTGTTGGGGCGAACACAAATCTTACCCTTTCCATCCCCCCAAAACAGTACATGTACTTCATTAAAAGAAATACATGAAAATGTGTTTTTATCAGCTTAAATACAAGACATAGATGTTTGTGGTGTCATAAAATTACAGTAGAAAGGTCACCCCAAAACAAAACCACAGCAGAAGTTTCAAGATCTCCAGTTCTGTGATACCAACGCCTCAGCCAGCCTTGAGGGAGGTCTTCATTCTGCATCTGTCTGGAGCCAGGATGCTATCAGGGAAAAATCAAAATAGTTTTGTTACAGAAATCTTTGAATACAAGAGTTAAAATATCTCACAACTCTGCGAAATACCCTCAAAAGCTTCTAATACTTTTATGGAGGTTAGACATCCAGGTAAGCAATATTCAATAACAATGCAAATTCTCTACAACTGGATAAAAAACGGAGATTTACCCTCCGGACATTTCAAGTGACATCCATCACTCTTCTAAAAAGCTTCTTGTATGTCAATTGTTTCATTGCAGTTTCCCAATTATGCAAATATTAACATAACATATACCTATTGATCTCTTTCTGTCACTCAATTTCCAAAAAAGGAACAACAAATCAAAGTACATGTACAGTTTTCATGCCAGTCGGATTTCATACAGAACGCATCATTATGCACCTCCCCTTCTATTAGAATGGACTGTTCCAATACGATAAAAACTCCATGTGTGTCTGGCCTGTACCACTCAGAAAGAGGGGTGTTTTCCTACCTGGTATGCTGATGGTGGACATCTGCTCGGGCTGAGCCAGGAGGTCGATGACCTTGTGTTGGAATGTCTTGCTGACTGAGGAGCTCACGTGGCTGAAATGGAGGAAAAACATCAGATTCTATGACCAGTTTTATCAAGAAAACTAAAATGGTACAGCCATGTGTCATGGTCATCGAACTATCCAAAACTATCATGCAGGGAACTGTCCAGTGAGGAAGAAAGAGGAGCAAGCAACAGAAAAATGGGAGGATGATATAAGAGAATAGACAAGCATGACATTGAATTAAAAACAAATAAATGGAAACCAAGGAGGTTTGAAAATACTGGTTTGCAGATCATCTGTGGTGTCCCAACAGTCAAATATAGTTAGACTAAGGGAAACATGAGATGAGATGAAATCATTGGAAAACATTGGATAGTCCCTTGTACTGAACTGAGGGTTTTACCTAGCCGGCATTTTGCTGACCATCTGTCAGTTTCCTGAGGGCAATACAGATTGGTTCTACTTCACACTGTAGCTAGGTGTCACTGATGCAGTACTACACTTGCAGCTAGGTGTCACTGTTGCTCATTGAAAGTCTGTGAAGAGGCCTAAACCACTGATCGCACTACCCTAGCTAGATTACTCAGTACGACATGTGAAAAGTCCTCACCTTTTCCAAGCCTCAGTGCCAGCCCAGATCTCGTACAGGATAATATGTTCTCTGTCGGGAGTGCGGCAAACACACAGGCTGCAGGAGGAACAAGGAAACATCAGCATTCTGGATAGTTCTCCAGGGAAAGACATTGAAACTATACAGTTTTTCATTTGCTAGGTAATACAGGATGATCTATAGTTAGGTGATGCAGAACCCACTGACTGACGATGAAGAAATACTATAAACATTGTATGCAGGGGACAAGAAAACAGTACCATTGTTCCATATTTAGGGACATCACTATATGCAAATAATCTAAAACATTTGAAATGTAAGAATTTAAGCATCCACAATTTCTCTAGTTGAATGGCTATAGTTTTGATGAACAGTGAAGATTGGTATACTGTATACCAAACTACGTACTTGATGCACCCATCTGTCCCCTCGACAGCCTCCAGGTACTCCCGTAGAGCCTTACGGAACTCCTCCTCCTTATCTTCCTCCATCTCCATCCTCCTCTGGACCACCTGGACCTGTAACAACATCAGTACAACAGCACATTAACATCAGAGCCTTACAGAACTCCTCTTCCTTATCTTCCTCCATCTCCATCCTCCTCTGGACCACCTGGACCTGTAACAACATCAGTACAACAGCACGTTAACATCAGGGCCTTACAGAACTCCTCCTCCTTATCTTCCTCCATCTCCATCCTCCTCTGGACCACCTGGACCTGTAACATCATCCAGGGTCAGTGAACAACATTCAGCACTACGCACTTATGTTTCAGCACCAGGGACACCAACAGTTCGACCATTTTTTTTCCTCCACAACCGTATCATATCATATCAGGTACCAAATTTTACACCTGGCTCGAGTGAGGAAAGTCATTCAAACATGTAAGAGGATTCGAACCCAGGGCCATGTGTATCCTAATCATCACATCCAAACGATGCCACTGACTTGCTACCATTAAAATGTCCAGAGGTTTCAGGCCTACATGCAGTACTCACCAGTGAAGCTCCATCCTCCATGTCCAGCTCCTCTTCTATAGGCTGAAGTCTCACCTGAAACCACAACACATCTGTCAGTTTCTCCTTACCCCTATCCCTGCTGCTTCAAACCTGATAACCATTAAAGAATTGGAAACGACTTCATTGGAGTGCTGAAGTTTAAAACATTCATCATCACAGATGACAAACTTGAAATTCTTTTAATTCTTTATGGCAGATGGTTATTGATGTATACTACAAACTGCAGAGGACAATGGATGCAAGACCACTGCTTCAGTTCTCATCTAAAAGACAGCAGTCTTTTTTCCTTAATTGTATGACCATGCTTTAGGATAAGATCCTGGCTTTTTTTACTATGAACTTGACTCAGCTCCTGTACTTGTTTATATCTACCTATTGAAGATCTAGACGAGGCTCTTACCATATATATATGCTGTCTAATACCAAGTTCCTTTCAAAATTATACTTCTTGGGAACAAGATGTACCTTGCTCTGTAAGGTGTCGAGCAGAGTCTGTAAGACATACCTTGCTCTGTAAGGTGTCCAGCAGAGTCTTGAGCCTGCTGACCTGCTGAGTCAGCGCTGCGCTGTTGTCCTCGTGACTCTCCAGCCGTGACAGCCCGCTCATCTGCCGCCGGATGTCCCGCCTCCGCGCTCGGCTCAGCTGGGGCTCCTCCTCAACATTGGCATCAACGGGGCTAAGGGAAGAATTTAGAAATATTTTCTGTTAATTCTCCATCTATTTCAACCAATTGCACAATGAACTAGAACTATTGCTTTCCTATTGTTGGAATATTCTTTGCTGTTGTACTTTTTCAGAATTGCTTAACAGATATTTGCTGCCAACATGCAAATCGATGCTTTGAGGTCAATGTCTTTGGTAGTTTCCACACCTCCTTACCTCTAACCTTTGATCCTTAAACCCTGACCTCCAACCCCTGCATATATACCCCACAGTTCTGGGATGGAATGTTAGCCAGTGACGTCATATACAGATTCAAGATGCTTGCTAGCAACGCCTACAGAATGCTACTGAGACTGAGAGTCCATTTGGCTCAGCACCCACTAACCTCTAACCCCTGAACACATACTCCTGACATCTGGACTCTGTTCCAGATGTTCCCAAGCCACATCTATAGAGCGCTGCTGAAAGTCTAGCAGCTGAAAAACCTAGCCTCTAACACCTAACCCTTAACCCCAAACCTCTGACCCCTGCACACATACTCCTGAGATCCAGACTCTTGTTCCAGATGCTCACTAGTGACGTCCACAAAGCCCTGCTGAGAGTCTAGCTGCTTAACAACCTAGCCAATAACACCTGAACCTTAAACTCTGACCTCTAACCCCTGCACCCTTACTCCTGAGATCCGGACTCCTGTTCCAGATGTTCGCTAGCCACGTCCACCGAGCGCTGCTGAGACTCCATCTGGTTCACAACCTAATTACCTCTGAGTCGAACCTCTAACACCTGACCCTTAACCCCTGACCTCTAGCCCCTGCATACATACTCCTGAGATCCTGACTCCTGTTCCAGATGCTCACTACCTCATTACCTCTGAGTCTAACCTCTAACACCTGACCCTTAACACCTGACCCTTAACACCTGACCTCTAGCCCCTGCATACATACTCCTGAGATCCTGACTCCTGTTCCAGATGCTCACTACCTCATTACCTCTGAGTCTAACCTCTAACACCTGACCCTTAACACCTGACCCTTAACCCCTGACCTCTAACCCCTGCACACATACTCCTGAGATCCTGACTCCTGTTCCAGATGTTCGCTGGCCACGTCCACCGAGCGCTGCTGAGACTCCATCTGGTTCAGAACCTCCTTCAGCAGGAAACGCCGCATAAACTGGCCCTCCTGTGGCATGCTGGGATAATCCTGAGGACCAATCAGAAACAAGGGTTTGAATATTCAAATGTTTGAAACAAAGTTTACAAATTGGACTTAATAATCCAGGAGGTTACACATACAGGTCTGTTTCATCAGTCATCTAACACTCTACCATTTTCTGAACACTCCCTTACTGACCTTTACCTTTAACCTGACCTTTAACCTTCCCCTGACCTGTGCAGTGGACATGAGAGCAGTGTTGATGGAAGAGTTCAGATCCTCCAGAGCACTGTACACCTGACCCTTACCCTTTAACCTGACCTTTAACCTTCCCCTGACCTCCTGACCTACCTGAGCAGTAGACATGAGAGCAGTGTTGATGGAAGAGTTCAGATCCTCCAGAGCACTGTACACCTGACCCTTTTCCTGACCTTTACCCTGACCTTTAACCTCCCCGACTTACCTGTGCAGTAGACATGAGAGCAGTGTTGATAGAAGAGTTCAGATCCTCCAGAGCACTGTACACCTGACCCTTTTCCTGACCTTTACCCTGACCTTTAACCTTCCCATGACCTCCTACCTGTGCAGTGGACATGAGAGCAGTGTTGATGGAAGAGTTCAGATCCTCCAGAGCACTGTACACCTGACCCTTTCCCTGACCTTTACCCTGACCTTTAACCTTCCCCTAACCTACCTGAGCAGTAGACATGAGAGCAGTGTTGATAGAAGAGTTCAGATCCTCCAGAGCACTGTACACCTGCTCAAATGGGCCCAACTGCTGGGAGAAGTAGTCTGGAGAAGAAAAAAAAACTGATTTTCTGAGTTTATGTCTCATGAGTGGCGCATTTTTCTCCTTTCTTTTCCAAGTAAGGAGTGAAGGTATCTTTAACAATATTATTTGAAACATGTCACAAAAGTTGCAAAACTGTATTTCATATACATTGTATACAATGCAGAAAATTTGTTCAAGTTGCAAGTAAAGTTCCTGGCAATTCTGAAGTACCGGTAACAGAAAGATATGTTTCGACATCTAATATTTAGCATTACTCACCGCATAGCTCTCCGACATCGATGTTACTGTCAATGCAAACAAAACAATGAAATTTAGACAACTTAAAATATGAATGATACAAACGACTATGGATAGCCATAGAATATTACTCTGTATTTCCCCAGCTTATAATGGGATGGTGTAAGGCGTAACAACAGGTTTAGAATGGACAAAACCTTGTGTTGTACATAATGTACATGTATATCGATGCAAAATGAAGGAGATCATTCTAAAAGAACGGTTCAACCCTGTTCATCTGAGGAGAAAAAAGTTATGAATCCACATACATATCAATGTCCTAGTTCCTAAACACTAAAACAGTGGTATGAATTACAATGTGAGTGTACAGTCAAACCTGTATTCCTCCAAGAAGTGACCACCTCTATATAAGGACCACCCAGGCTTTTAGCCAGGCATGCGTCAACGCGTCATCTGGACGCACTTTTCTTAGAATAACAAGAAATTGGACGCCCTTACACTGGGAGAAAATCGTCTGACAAGCATGAAATTCTGATTGACCAGGGATGCTACCAGGTCATCTGTGGTCACAGTCTTCTACTGTGACCTCTGGAACCGTATTTTTGCCTCTTGGGATACCTAAGAATGCACTTTTTTAACTTAAAATCATGAAAAACTCTGCACCATGGAAGGTGGATGCCCCCAGACCCCCAGACAATAGTCACTTACCGCGACTCACCAATAAGTTTGGACTCCCTATTTTAAATCCTAGCTAAAAGCCTGG
>NC_049990.1:1537634-1547102 GCF_000003815.2 Branchiostoma floridae
ACCTGGTCATTGTGACTTATCTTTTGTACCAGCTAGTTTATCTCTACTAGTACTACTGTGATGGCAACGCTAATACTGTACATGTACGAGTATCTATGTATCCTGTGTGACACCATGAACATACAAGCCTGTGTAGGGTCCTGGGGTGGAGCTGGCATGCAACAGACACACAAACATAACATAACAAAACACTCCTGGTCAGTCTAGTAGTAGTAAATACAGCATCAGAAACCACTTCTACAGAAAACACTTATGTTTTGTATTCGATAAAATTCAAAGTTGTAACAAAAATTGATCATTGTGTTGCCAACAAAGTTTGTACTGCATTGAGCATTATGAATACTAGTAATGAGTACCACAGTGACTACATTTAAAGCTTAGTAATGCTACGTAATATTTGGACAATACAAAATGTACATTTTCCTGCCATTTCTTTACATAGTAAGCTAAATCTAACCTTTAGCATTGAATACCAAGCCTCAGTGAGAGAAACTACAACATCAGTGCATCATACAAACATGTCTACAAACTGTGATCTTCCTACATGGACCTCCATGTTTCCTAGTGAAACATGCCCACATCTGGCTTATCACATTCTTGTGTGCCTGACTGCACAGTGGGGTCTCTGGTGACAGTTTCACAATAATTATTGTAAAATGTTTGTAAAATTACCCTACCCCCTAGGGTGCCTACCAAAGGCCTGGAAGTAGTTGTTTACAGACAGGAGGGTCTAACTCTGGGGGACACTGAGATAAAACTTAACGTAGCGTAGCTTTAAAAGATCTGTACCCTAACATTTATATCACTTCTTCATTACTACGTAATGATACAAATGACATACATTTTTGTATAAATTGTTTTGTATAACAGTTTCCTGAGACCAAAGCCTTTGAATGACATTGTTGAACAAAATTTCAGTCATCTCTACACTATTGACTGCAGTTTGAAACTAAGTCAGGAGAGGGCCTCAAATCTGGTTGTTTTGAATCATGAAGCAGCAAAACATATCACTTTATACACAGCGGTCATTTGAACAGAAGTTCAAAGAAGGACTAAATCTATCATAGTAGAATTGAACGCCTTGTAAACTATATGTACATGCACATGTCTTGTCCTTGCTTCCTCTATGTGTTAGTGTTAGTAAATTTTAGAGAACAAAAAATGCAAATCTTGAATTCAACCCCTTGCATCAGGGTCTGTTGCAATTTATTTTTCCTCTACTGACCGTGAAAACAAACTGCTTAGTGGCAAAGCTTTTTGTTCCTTCTGATTGGAGGGAAAGGAGGCTTTTCAGTGTTTAAGTTTATAGTAAACAAATCTGCGTCCTTACTTGGTGTTGTGGGTGTCGATGCGGTGGAAAAGTTCTCCCAGTTCCGTCTCGGACAGAGAGCCGTCATCAAAGTAGGTCTTAAACTCGTACCAGGACAGCTTACCATCGTCTGGAAAATACAGCCAAGTTTTGATGAGACAATGGTTATTTTATATTGGAAAGCAATATCCTTTCTTCGACGATCGGGAAAGAGCCATCATGATGATGATTCGAAATAGAGAAGAACAAGTTTTTTTCAATGCTCAACAATCATAAATCAATTTGTTACGAATGACAGCTCTGTATGAAACCATATACATACCATTCTTGTCCGCTCTGCGAAACACCTGTTAGGAAGAAAAACAAGTACTTAATCACAATGTAACACTTAAAATACTTGACATGTCTAATTCTCGTTAAAACAACAAATTTGATGTAGTTTCCAATTCTCTGATAAATCTCCAAATGTAGGATATTCTGTTGTACTTCTGTGATACAAGAACTGTTACAGCTACGATGTGTCACATTTATTTATAAACAGATGCTGACCTAGAAAGATAAGAGAAAATGTATTCAACAAAAATTATGACCACTGCAACAATAATGATATTTCATGTTGCGTCAAACAAATGAACAAAAACGAAAGGCGGCCCGCCGGGTATAATTCAAATCTAATAGAAGTATTAGAATACAATGATTGACGTCGAGATGAATACAATAGAATGAAATATGTTTGTTGGCTTGACATTTTCGAGGCTAGGGAGGGGCTAGTAGTGGGCCCACTGGTTATGGCGCCATATCTCTTCATTTCGGCATCATGAACGCGTGCTAAACGTTATATAAATCCTTCGGAGTTCCCGGCTGACATAAAGAGCCGAACTCACGTCCAGAAACGCCGACATGCCCTTCTTGGGCGGCTCGGCAGCGGTGGGCGTTCCGGCCGGGCTGGCAGAATTCTCTTCTCCGTCAGCCATCTTGGATTGGACTGGTCCACTTGCAGGATGGGGGACGGGGAGCTTCAAATCGATGAACTGGTCATTCGTCGACAGGTGACTACAGGTGCAACGTTTGTACACTGGTACTAATATTCTTTTTAGGGCCGGAACATGTCAATTTTATGGATGACATTTATTTGAGCATAATTTTTCGCCTGAATCAGATTAAAAAAAAAAAAAAAAAACTCACACTGTCTCTTGTTCAAAGGTTGTTCAACCACTTATTCAGGAATTTAGTACTAGTCAGTCAGCAATTCGTTCAGGAATTCATTCGGTAATTCATTCAGCAACTTATTATGTTTCCGAAAGAAAACATTTTTTTTCTGGTCTACCTGACCGTTGCTATTTCTTCCACTTTAGCCAATCAAAACTCAGAACGGACGATGACATCAGCAAATGTTTAGTCCTTCGGTCAACCTTCCTGACCACTGACTTAGATTTCAGAATGAAGAAGGCAACTTTTCTGGACAAACTCATTTCTTTAACTCGCACGCTAACATCCGTTTTCGGGTTGTAAGAGGGTGTCATCCATATGGTCATATCAACATGGCCTTACACGACGTAAAAATATGTTTCAGATATCATAATACATACACTGATAATGCATACACTGGAGGACCAGAAAGAGTGGTGTTGGGAGATCCTCGAAGGCTAGGGCTGGGTACCCGTGCAGAAAAGCCAGGTCCAGGTCCGGTTCAGGTCCAAAGGGTCACGTCCAGGTCCGGACCTGAACCTGGACCCGATGCAGCATGACTCATACCAATGGTCCATTTCACTACAAAGAAATCTGTTTGGTGGAGTATTAGATTTACACTGGCGTTTTAAAATTCTTCAACGCTAACTGCACCTGCACGATTGGCTGTAAAACTTGGTAGAAATTACTGTAAATTTTCTTTCACCTGTAAGCGCCAAAACGTGTGAATTCCTGATAAAATAATCTGTTAATTTTCTAATCGGTCCATCATCCGGTCCACCTAATTCTTTCAGGTCCGCTTTTTCTGGACCGGTGCAATAAGAAAAACCGGTTTTGTATCGGTACGCTGTACCGATACCCAGCCCTATCGAGGACTGATTCATTTCATAGTTTTGACATTTATATCTGCAATTCATATTATTTCCACATGAGGCGCCAGTGCACTGATGACAGGTCTCCAAATGCCATACTGCACACAGCCACAAGGAGTTTATCCGTTACTAGTAGTTAAATCTCCTTGCCCGACCTTTCCTTGATATCACTTGTCTGTCGAAATTTATCGACATAGTTGTTGATTGATAGTCGGGTGCTATAGTTTACCGCAACTCCAGTAGAATTTTGGAAGGATGGAGAAACAACCTGAGTTTGGGTGACACCCAGGCTTTACCGTAGAACTACTGCTTAACACAGCGAAGTATTTTATATGTGAAAGTTGTATTTGTCTCGTCAAAGTAACATACAAATATGCATACACATTTTCTTAATTGTCCAATCAATTTTGTGTCATATATAAAGAACAGAAATATACTATGAGTCATCATATATGGCCTCTCTCTCCTCATCTCTCTCTCTCCTCTCTCTCTCCTCTCTCTCTTTCTCTCTCTCTCTCTCCTCTCTCTCTCTCCTCTCTCTGTCTCTCTTTCTCCTCTCTCTCTCTGTCTCTCTTTCTCCTCTCCTCTCTCTCTCTCTCTCTCTCTCTCTCTGTCTCTCTTTCTCCTCTCTCTCTGTCTCTCTTTCTCCTCTCTCTCTGTCTCTCTCTCCCTCCGCTCTCTTTCTCTCTCCTCTCTCTCTTTCTGTCTTTCTCCCCTCTCTCTCTCCTCTCTCTTTTTCTCCTCTCTCTCTCTCTCTCTCTCTCCTCTCTCTCTCTCTCTCTTTCTTCTTTCTCTCTCTCTCTCTCTCTCTCTCTCTCTCTTTCTCTCTCCCTCCTCTCTCCCCCAAGACCGACCCAAAGACTGAAACACCGATTTGAATTGGATTTTATTTAGCAGCTATGTATCATTTACATAACTTTATTATCACATATTATCTTTTCAGCCTGTGGGCATTAGTGTACAGGTTAAAGTTTATGATTGATATTTTAGACACCGTTTGAACAGCGGCCTCCCAACATTTTTATAATGTTGTTTTTTGACAAAAGTGCTGCATATCAGCAAGGTCAAATATTAAAAGCTAAAAGCAAATTGTTGACGTCTGTGGTCCACCGCACATCTGTTGGGAAAGTCTCCTGCACAGCTTCGGGAAGTCACGGTGGCCAAGGCGGAGCTTTTCTTCAGCTTCAACCGACAATAGCACCTGGTGGCGCTGATTGGAAAACCAATAAGTTATAAGGTTATGGGTAGGCACAAGGATGATGATCAGATTTCTGTTGATTTATCAATTACATGTAGAGAGAGAGGAGGGTGGGTGAGAAGGAGGGATAGGGAGAGAGGAGGGAGAGAGAAAGAGGAGAGAGGGGAGGAAGGGAGGGAGAGGGAGATGAAGAGAGGGAGAGAGGAAGAGAGAGGGAGAGACACACAGAGGGGGGTAGAGAGTAGGAGGGAGGGAGGAAGTGAGAGAGAGAGAGGAAGAGAGAGAGGGAGAGAGAGGAAGAGAGAGAGGAAGAGAGAGAGGGAGGGATGGAGGGAGAGAGAGAAGAGAGGGGGGAGCCGGGGGGAGAGAGAGAGACAGGGAGAGATGGAGAGAGACAGAGAGATTCTAAGAAACTTTGGAGTTCTTTTGCCCTTTAATAGATAGAGAATTAGACATTTATTTCATCGTACCCTTTCGACGTGTCATGCCACACTTCGCCCCGCTTGGAAAGCAGCTCCAGACGCCCCTGTTGCAGGTGCAGGCGGTGTGGTACTGCCTTCCTCTGAACTTGCAGCGGACATAGCATCTTTCACCGCTGGTGAACGGGGCAGTGCACCCCGAGTAACGGTTGACTTGGCTGGGCATTTGACAGTATCTGCCCCCTTTATAAAAACAAAACATTGACAAAATCATGTTACATAGCATAGAAAGGTCGATGTAACACACTCTATGTTATATTTCATGTGACCGTTACCTCCCTCATGACCTCAATGAAAAGCGGCCTGCAGGCCGATTTAAGCTTCTAATAAATAAAAAGAGGTTCAAACAAACAAACAAACAAATAAACAAAATTGAATTATTGATTTCATGAGCGCAATCACCTGATTCCAATTTACATGACTGTGCTCTTGAACTTGTGACAAGAAAATATGATATCACTGCGATCAACGACTCAAAAGCGTAACGTTCGTTCACCTTTATCCACGGGGTAACATATATCCGTTGTGCTGCTAAACAGGGTATCCAGGGATATCAAGTCGATGGACGGTAGTTTCAAATTGTGCTATTTTCAGAATATTACAGTTTCAAACATCTGTTGACTTGATACCCCTAGATACATCGTTCTTTAAAAGAACGGATAAAGGTTACCCTACGGATAAAGGCGAACTAGCGTTACCAACAGAAGACATAATTCACGGCATTCAAACCACTGAAGGGTGATTGTGTAACGGTACTGGATACGGGTACCGTGAAAATCATCTAGGTATAGGTCCAAAATACCTGATAGCAACGTACCAAGTATTGTAGAAGTCAGTTAATTGCACAACGAATTAACGCACACTTCTGTTAACTGCACGGAGTCCCCAAATCCCCAACCAGTGCGGTCCAGCTAGATAACTCCGCATTATTGCACATGCCGGATAATTGCACGAAATTGACTGGCAATAGGCCGTGCAATTAAGCGGCTTCTACTGTATCAATTATTGTATCAAGTGGGACCGCGTGGCACGATCGGGAGCGCGTTGGTCTCAGGCCCGAGAGGTCCCGGGTTCAAATCCGCTTGCCGTGTCACCGATCTTGTGCCCTTGGGAAAGGCACTTTACACGACTTTCCTCACCTAACTCAGGTGTAAATGAGTACATAGCTTCGGCTAGTGGCAGTGACAGGCCTTTGTTGTGGTGACAGGCCATAGGGGCATGTTCGGGCATGACGCACCCGCCATGACACACGAGTCAGGGGTAGGAGGAACCCCTTACATCCTTGGTCGGAAGTCCCCCTAGGAGACGGAAACTCCAAATAACAAACCTGCATCTGCTGGGGCCGTCTTACACAGTGCAAACAATTGCCCCTGTAGGACTTAGTGCGCCAGTGGACAAGAGGGTGGTGGAGAAGGAAGTGCACACCCCTCCTTCACCTTAAAAAAAAGTGCAGGCCAGGCAGACGGGTCGCCTTAAACCCACCCTGTCTGCCTACCATTGTCTTCCGAGACAGACGGATGCCAAAACAAAAACAAACTGTATCAATGTACCAATTATTGTACCTGAATAGACTTACACTCAAGTATCGATCTTTTTGACTTATACTTTTACTTATTTTAGCACAAACTCGGATCTAACTTCACCACTGGAAACAGATGGCATGTGTTTAGGCATTGTAATCAGCACCAACTTTGTACAGTAGAAGCCGCTTAATTGCACGGCCTATTTGTCAGTCAATTTCGTGCAATTTTCCGGCATGTGCAATAATGCGAAGTTATCCAGCTGGACCGCACCGGTTTGGGATTTGGGGATTCCGTGCAGTTAACAGAAGTGTGCGTTAATCCGTTGTGCAATTAATTAGCCGCTGTATCAAGATTCCATCGAAAGCTCAGACTGCATTCGGCAATTGAAGCCTAAATAACATTCTCTTTATTCATGCTCAGGTGAACATCACAGTTAACTTTGTCAGGTACTTCAGGTCCGGACCTGTACTGAAACCTCTGTAAGGCCAGGGTCACATTTCCAAAAAGGGGCCCGGCCGGGCAGCTTTAGGGAACGATAAGTATGATATAAAAGACAACAACAACATAAAACGGACAGAAAATAATTCAACAGCATGCCTTGTGCATATTTATTGGCATAAACTAAAATTTTTCGTTTCCGCAAACAGCCCGGCCGGGCGCCGGGTAGGAAATGTGACTTAGGCCTAACCGATTGTACTTGTGCCTGGTGTAACGTTTAGATACACATCAATGGAATTATTAATGTAGCTTTGACACTTACTTGACTGCACGTGCGGGGTCAGAGTGACCAGCAGAATCACGGACACGATCAGGACACGGTAACTTAAAAAGTAGAAACAAGGAGTATGAATGAATACCATAATAAACTATCACAATCTTTATTGACACGACAAAAGTACAGCGACTTTCGTATGGTCTACATGTATAACAACTACTTACAGTACAACTAAACACATATATATATGGATATCTATAGGTATGGATACATCAACATAAAGGGTTTAGCATGTCATTTACACTATTGGTTCTACGGTATAAACAATCGTGGATATATTTGCCTACTTGTACACAATGTGGATTATCGCCTCCCAGAATGTACTTGAATTTAACTATCGAACAGAGAGTAGCAAAGTCTTTAGAGCAAGTGGAAAGTAATGTGAATAGCTCTGTGCGTTTATCATCATATCGAGAACAATCCATAACGAAGTGACGTTCGTATACATTATTGTACAATAGAATGTTTATGCATTCAATTGATTGTAACATTGCTTTTCTTGTCTTTATATCGTTCATGCCATCATAAAGTTATCAAAATTTTGACCAAGGACCTAGACTCCGTTCACACTAAAAATAACACAATGATGAATTATAGAAAAGAATATTAAGATCCAGAATAAATTTAATTAGATATGTTTATTGCAAGTTCTTGCCCGAGGGCTAATTGCAGGTACAAACAACATGTAAAATAAGGAAAATACAAAGGTGCTAGAACATGCGTTTACACTCGGTTTTAGAAAACCCGATTAATCACCCACAACCCAAGCTGATCGCGAGTCGGTAACTGTGCACAGGTTTTGCCAAACCAAGGAGGTACGAGGGGCGGTCAATAAGTAATGCCCCTGACCCATTTCTCATGGCAGGATATTAATGAAACTTGGCACAGTTATTAGTCTTTCTCTTCATAGGAACCACCCAGAGTTATGCATTTCTCCCATCGTTTGATGCAGCTCTGGACACCATTTTTGTAGGACACCCCAGGTTGGTCCTCCAACAGATGCCTCATTACTGGCAGAAGAGGGACGACCAGATCTGGGAGCTTTTTCCACAGGCTTCCGGCCATGTTTGAATTCAGGATGCCAGCGTTTTACAAGGTCATATGATGGGGCATCATCACCATAAGTTTTTTTTTTCATTTCATCAAAAGTCTCCTTGGTGTGCGTCCTTTCAAATACAAAAACCGGATCACTGCGCGACACTCAACTGGCTCCATTTCACACCTGGTCCATCTCACACCTGACTCAGTTCAAACACCAGTAAATCAGAAACCGCAATTAGTTCAGAGCTATTTTTTGCAACATAACCCATAGAGATATGAATCATTACACATACCAAACTTCATCTAGATCAGACAACTGGAAGTGGATCAGGGGCATTACTTATTGCACGCCCTTTGTAATCTTATATAGTACCCTCATTGGTCGTGCTTAGGGGAGAGAGGCAACCCAGAGCGAATGGGATCTTGGTATTAAACATTACGCGAGAGATCGGCTCAAAGATCTCTTTGCTTTTGTGAATTTGTTCTAGGAGCTTTTCCTGTTTCCTCTCTCCCCGGAGCGAGATGCAAAAAAAAAAGCTTCGTTTGCTCCTAAGCCCACTTGCTACTAGCGTTTTTTATTTATGTCCGGACCAATAAAGATGACAGTACAAAAATAAACAACGCGAGCAAACCTGTCAGTGTGGCATGATTTCTGGCAAGGTACGCGAACTATGATCCCGCGTACCCGGATGTACGAACACAACCCGTTGCAAAATCTACATAAAATCTGTCTACGTGTCGTTCACGGCCCAAACGGGCTGTTTGCAAATGTTCAAGACGCAGCGAGCAAGAGCAACTCTGCCCGTAGATGTCCGATTTAGCCCATGATTTTCTTTCTATACAGTTAAGCTCTAGATCTCGGGTTAAGCACTTCCTTTTTATTTTGGTAACACTTTCGAGATATTTATCAGCAGCCGCTTATTATAGGTACGTTATCTCACTCCATGGAACTTTGAAAACAGGTACACAATTTTGTCACTTTAGGTGGCGTCAAATTGTTATCAAGGTTTGTTTTTACCTAGAAACAAAATCAAAAGAAGACTTGAAAACCTGTAGACAATTTGGTACGAAAATGAATAAGAT
>NC_049990.1:1547766-1547994 GCF_000003815.2 Branchiostoma floridae
CGATCGAATCGTGCCTAATGTGAGGGGGGTATAACGACCACGGCTGGCCGACAAGGCTCACAAACATTCCTGCGATTAAAACCTCTCGTTACTCAAACTTCGCCAAGTGTTTACTTCATACAGAAACAAAACTCACCTCATTCTGTTTTCTGCTTTCGTCCCCGACACGTCGACACGGAAAATCTTTGGCTGGAATGAAGATCCGGGCGTCTGGACTGAGTTATATGC